>NW_011889139.1:124558-143158 GCF_000151845.1 Pteropus vampyrus | reverse complement strand
CTATAGATACGGAACATTTCTATCATGCCCCTTTTCTAGTCAATCACTTCTCTCATTTTGCAGATGCAATCAGTTTTCATTAAAAAACAAACAAACAAACAAACAAAAAAACCAAACAACCCTTTCTAGAATTTCACATAAATGAAATCAAATAGTACGTACTCATCATGTTTTTGAGATTCATCTATTTTGTCGCATGTGTATTACTTTTTTTTTGTACCATCGAGTAGTGGTTACAATTTGTTTATCCATTCTCTTGTTGATTTGGGGTTGTCTCCAGTCAGGGGTTACCGTGAATAAAGGTGCTATGAATTTTTGTGGACATATGTTTTCCTTTCTTTGAGTAAATACCTAGAAGTAGAATTGCTGGATCATAGGTTTGGCATACATTCTGTATACCTACTTTATTGTTGAAAAGTCTGTTAAAATCTTTTGCCATTTTCTTTATTACATTGTTTGTGTTTTTTATTGTTGTGTAATGAGTCCTGTTACAGGACTTGTATAAAAAGAACTACAACGCAACAAAACACGACAATAAAAATGTTTTTTTTTTTTTTTTAATACGTCAATGTTTTGCAAACATTTTCTCCTAGTCTGTGACTTGCCACTCATTTTTTTTTTAGTCAGGAAGTAGGATTTATTGATGGGCATGAGTAAGGAGGGGCAGTGCTGAAGCCCTTACGAATGCTCACCATTTGTCCAGGGGGCCACTATTAGAGATGTATTTGACACCATAGCCATCTGGGATGAGCCACTTTTCAGCTACCAGGCCTTCAAATTAATCCTCATTAGATTTGGTAAAGCTCTACCTTTTGGAGTTGTGGCTCTCCTAGCAGCCAGGGAACTTGAACTTGGCCATGTGTGGGGCTTAAATCACTTGCTCTTTGTTCTGCAGCTTTGTAAAGATTGACATGATAAATTGGCCAATGTGGGCCCTGGCCACTATGCTCTGGGGCTTTCCCAAGGCACCCTGAATACAGAAGATCTTTAAATAACAATGTTATGTTCAATGTTGTTTTGTTATAGTATTGTTAAGATGCTGTAGAAACTTAACTGTTGTTTATATCAATTAGCCTATTGTAAAATTGGTTTTATTATAGGTCATTTCACTTAAAGTTTCAGAATCTATTGATGACATCAAGTGAGGACTTACTGTACTTGTCTGGGGTCTAGATTGGGGACAGCATGAAGTCAGACACGAATTTCCACTGGAAAGGGTGGTCCCCAAGGTTTCTTAAGGTAACCCATACAAGAAACAGGCTGCATATACTACCGAGGAGGCTGCTGTTTGCAGCCATTGCACACCGTCATTTTCTTAACTATGTTTTCCATGAGCAAAGGCTTTAATTTTTATGAAATATAAATGATCGTTTTTTTCTTTAACAATTATTATTTTTTGCCTTTTATCTAATAAATATTTGCCTATCTGGAGGTCATAAAGCTATTCTCTTATGTTTTGTTCTAGAAGCTTTATATATAGTTTTAACTTTATGTTTAGAGCTATGATTCATCTCAAATTAAATTTTATGTATTGTGTAAGTTAAGGCTCAATGTTCATGTTTTATTTCTATATTGATAACCAGTTATTCCAACCACACCCGTTGAAAACACTGGTTTATC
This sequence comes from Pteropus vampyrus, assembly GCF_000151845.1. Classification (NCBI taxonomy): domain Eukaryota; kingdom Metazoa; phylum Chordata; class Mammalia; order Chiroptera; family Pteropodidae; genus Pteropus; species Pteropus vampyrus. Next base: position 141,538 of record NW_011889139.1, on the reverse strand, counting down.
CATAGGATTGCTTTGGTTTCTCGTTGAAAATTAAATGACTTTATAAATGTGGGTCTATTTCTGGGCTTTCTATTCTGTTCCATTGAATTATCTATCTATTTATACTACCATTCCGTCTTGATGACAGTATACCTTCTTTAGAGCAAGACTTGAAATTAGATAGAGTAAGTCCTCAACTTTGTTTTTCTTTGTCAAGATTGCCTCGAATATTCTAGGTCCTTTGCATTTCCATGGAAATTTCAGAATGAGCCTATCAATTTCTACAAACAAAGCCTATTGAGAATTGCGATTGGGATTGTGTTGGATGTATAGATCAAACTGGAGAGAATTAACATTTGAACAAGATTGAATCTTCTTTCTCATGGCTGAATAATATTCATAATATTCATAGACACTTAGGTTGTTTCCGTGTTTTAGCTATTTTAAATAATGCTGCAATGACCGTGGAAGTGCAGACATCACTTCAAGATTCTGATATCATTTCCTTTGAATAAATATCCAGAAGTTGGATTACTGGATCATATGGTAGTTCTAGTTTTAATCTTGTGAGGAACCTCTGTATTGTTTTTCATAGTAGATTTACCAATTTACATTCCCACCAACCGTGCACAAAGGTACCCTTTTCTATACATCCTTGCCAGCATTTGTTATTTCTTATCTTTTCTTGACAGCTTTATTGAGGCATAATTGACAAACAAAATTCTAAGATATTTAAAGTGTACAATGTGATGATTTGATACACGTATACAATGAGAAGGGATTCCCCCTATTAAGTTAATTAACACATCCATCACCTCACATAGGGCATTAAGCTAAGTGAAATAAGCCAAACAGAGCAAGACAAATACTGCATGGTATCACTCAAGAGGAATCTAAAAAAGAAAGAAAAAGTCAAACTCATAGAAACAGAGAACAGAAAGTGGTTGCCAGGGACTGGGTGTTGGGGAAATAGGGAAAGGTTGGTAAAAGGGTACAAACTTTCCATTATGAGTGGGATAAGGTCTGAGGATCTAATATATAAATGGAGACTGTAGTTGATAACACTGTACTGCATAATTGAAATTTGCTAGAAAGCAGATCTTAAATGTTTTCACCACCACCACTCCCAAAAGTCCCCCCAAATCTGACTTGATCTTTGAACAAACTCTAAAGTGCCAGGCATTGTGGAGGTGACTAGAGCTGAGGATGAGGATGGCGGTTATAATGATGGTGATGATGATGATAGCACAGGCACAGCTATTGGGTACTTGTTCTGTGCTAGGTTCTATTCTAATCACTCTAGAGTTCAATCCTCACAATAATCCTATGAGGCAAGCACTATTATTAGCCTTATTTTATAGATGTGGAAACAGATGCACAGAAAGAATAAGAAATTTGCTCATGATCTCACAGGAAATGGCAGATCAGGAGCCAGGCATCTTGGCTGAGTCCAATCCAAACAGTCGGGAACTCCCATTCCTGTGTCAGTTTACTACTTACAGAATAATAAAAATAACCACCACTTATTGGGTATTTAATAAGTGCAAGGTACTGTCTTGAGCACTTTAGATGTATTGTTTCATTTATAATCTTTTCCCCCCAAATCCTATAAAGCCAGTATTATACCTCATAGTTCATAGGTGAAAAATAGAGTTTCAAAGAAAGTTAACTTGCTCAAGGTCACGCAGCAAGAAAGATGCAGAGCTGGGACCTAAGCCCAGGTCTGCCTGACACCAAAGTGCATGCTCGTAACCATCACATTACGCTATTTCTGCTATCATAAGACCTCAGAATCGGAAGAGCCACCTTTAGAAGTCACCAGGCTCAACCTCCTACTTGATGGGGGAAGTTGTCCAGAGAATCTGTTACAGAACACCTACCCAGCCCAGTTTGAATGCTTCCAGGGGTGGAGAGCTCACTCCTTCCTAAGGTACCCTGTCTGTGGTTGCATAGTGCTGATTGCCAGAGAATTCTTTTTTTTTTTTGAATGAGCTCAAGAAGTCAGCCTCCTTCAGTTTTCAGCAAGTCTCCTCCAGAACTGCATATATCCCCCTCCTGCAGGACAGACTATGTGCTCCTCCAGCTTTGTCAGTAAGAGGATTGAGTCAAATCTCATAGGCCAGAGAGGGGGCCCCGAAGCTGTGCAGCAGGGGTGGGGAACCAGGGAAGTTGCAGGCATCCCTGGGAAGAGATGTACAATTGTTGTAAGTCTTTCATCTTAAGTGGTTTCTGATCTGTCTGGCTGAGTGATTGCCTAGAGCCACTCCGTTTAACATTCATGTAGACTCTGGGCTTGGCTATTGCAGGAGTAAATCACCCATGCCCGCTTTCGCCACACCCTCCCCCCCTCAATTCTCAGTCCCCCAGGACAAGTAGCTCCCTGGTCTCCATGGCAACGGGGCCATCTGTTTCATACGGTATCCTAGGCCAGGAGAAGTCCATTCTGTCCCAACTCTGCTAAGTTATGGGTAGTTCAGGACAAACCAGAAGAAGGAGGGGGGTAATAAGGAGGAGGTGGGCCTTTGTAGTTCCTTCTGATCCCATTTAGAGAAAGGCGGCCCGTCAGAGCTGGAAGAGCCCTCAGAGGTCCATCGACTCAACATCTTCATTTTGTATATAGGAAACTGGCTTCAGAGAGGAAAAGTGGTAGTCACACAGCCCATTAGTGACAGAGCTGGGTCTAGTGGGCAACTGATAAACATTTGTTAAATGAATGAATCATAGAATCATAAAGAGTTAGTGGCAGCCAACAAATTATGCCAAAATTCCCATTCAGTGCCTGACAGTGTCTAGACATTATACTCTACAACAGATGGTCATTCAAACTGTGTTTGAGAGCTTGAACTATGCTTGATCACTATCTTAACCACTTCTATTGCTGGATATTTTGGATATAGAAAGTTCTTCTATGTACTGAGAAGAAGCCTGGCTCCTTGTAATTTTACCCATTGGTCCTAATTCTGTCTTTTGGAGCCACAAAGATTCCCAGCCTTTCACATGTGTTGTTTTATTTGACTAGCCCTGGGGGAAGTCTGAGAAGAGATGATTCCCCACCTTGCAGGGGTATGGAGCGGTCAGGTAATTGACCGGAGGCCCAGAGTCAGGTTAAGAGCCCAGGTGTCCTGGTCCTTAGGTAGGTTGGGTGGGGGGGCAGGGGGAGTTGTCTCTTACGTCCTCTGGGTGCTTCCCATTCTCCTTCCATTTGGGGGATGGCCCAGCCCATTGTTTGTCTGTACTATTTATGGAATTAGTTCCTAAGCTACATCTTCTACCCAGCCCCTTCCACTCCTTTCATCCTGGACCTGTTATCTCTGTAGGCTAAGAAAGCAGTCCCCCTACCCAACTTCAGGCCCAGACCTTGTATGTGAATGAAGATGGTGCCAGTTCCTGTCTGCTCAACCCAGCCATTGCCCTCAGGTCCCCCATCACTGCAAGAACAGCCTCCATGAGCCTAAATGGTGTGAAGCCTAGAGAAATGAGGAAAGACCAGGGTATATCTCATTTTTCTGCTGGTAGGACTCTGCTCTGTAATTATTGAGGAGCTGCCAAGCTCCCCAAACATTTCCTTTCTCCCTTTTTAATTCCCCTTAATACCTTGTATTTCCTGCAAGAAGTTTCCAGTGGGAGAGGGTTTGTGAGGGTGGGCTGTGGGCATAGTGCCAAAAGAGTAGTCACTTTGGGGGACAGGGCTAGAGGAATAAGGAATGGTTGGGGCAGGAGGCAGAGTTAGAGCTGAGAAGGAGGCAGTACAAGGTGACATTTGGGGTACCATTCTACTTTCTTCCTTCCCACCTATCTTAAATTCTGTCTCTCATTCCTGTTCTCCCAATTAGCCTAAGAAGCCCAGAATAGTAATAGGCCAGGCTTTTAGCTCTCAAAATGAGCCGACTGCTACTGGGGTGGATGGACATCTGGATTCTCTGCCTTAATTGAGACCTTGCTTTCTACCATAAGGGGCAGTGGTTTAGCCAGTCAGTGCAGGCATGCAAATGAGAGAATCCTGAGTAGCCTTTCCCTGGCCAGTCCTTAGCAGAGTTATAATCTTGGCTCTCTGATTGGTCATCACAAGACTGAGCTTGGGAGTTCAGGCTCCGTTATCTTTCTTAATGGGCCAGTGGGCAGAGGAAGAAACGAAAGAGTAGATAATTAGAAGAACCCACACACATACTTTCAGTTCATTTTGGAATGTATTATATCAAAATTTGTATCACGTTTGACTTCAAATAATCTAACGATTAATTGACTTTTGGTGGTCAGATGGCATAGGGCATGGGGATTGGGACAGGTGTGAGAAGGGCAGACCAGAACAAAGATTGGATAGATATAGTAGCTACTGATCCTTCACCCCATTCCTTTTCCACGTTGTTATCTTGCCTCCTTTTTGATTGGTGTCAGACCTCTCTCTGTTGCCTCCCCACCCCCAACAGATATGTTCACTGAGACCTCCCCAACATTCAGCACCAAGGCCTCTGGGTGTGCCTGGAGCAGGGTTCTGTGTGCACAGACCAGACATGAAGATGAATTGTTCTCTGCAATAAATATTGACTGATTCATAAATCTGGTTGCCAGATTCGATCAAAGTCGCTGCCTGCATAATCCAGCAGAGGGAAGATGCCAGATAATTCTGTGCTGGGTCAGCTGATTCCCGGGGGAAGATGTTGTATAAACATCAATGTTTCTGCTTTGTGCAACTTGGGGACTGTGTGAGGGGGCTGGAGAGAACAAATCCTCGCAGGCGAGTGGGCAGGTCTGTGAATAGTGGTAAAGACTAGGGCGAGTCAAGGCACAGAAGGTTCCACAGGGCAGGACTGCCGTCCCTTCTCCCTCAACATCCCCTGGCCTCCTTAGCTTGAATCTGTCTCTACAGTAACCACAGTCAGGCAGAACCTGGGTAATGCTGAACATCTGGACAAAAAGCTGAATCAGCCAGCCTATCACCCAGATGTTTCTAATACCTAGAGTTTTGTACAGAGTAAATAAAACACTCTGACAATGGTAAGTTTTCACTTTTCATCCAGATGTTGGATACCAGGCAAATACAGCCTTGGAGTCTTTAATTGTTCTTTCTTAGAACCCCCTTTTATTGACTTAAGGTCCCACAGCCCCTGTAAGAAATTGAATAGAAGGGAGAAGGCAGTTGTTCTTGCTGGCTCATTCTCTTTGGATGCTTTGGGTTTCTTCTTTATATTGTGGCCTGCTGCATGGCTGGTACAACTGGCATTTGTTTGAGGGGACCCGCCCCCTCACTGTACCTCATCTCCTCTCCTTAATCCTTCCACACTTGGACTTAATCCTCCATTCACCTTTGCTTTCACTCAGCCATCCTTTCATTTTTCTAACAAATACTTGTTGAGGATCTGCCTTGTGCAAGCCTTCTGCCTGGGTCTTGTCTAGGACTCAAGATCAACAATCCAAACTTCCCTCTTCTGCCCTGCCCAAACTTGGATGGGGAGCAGGGTCCCCCATACCTTCTGACTAAGGCTAGACAGGGGTGGAAGGGCATAGGAGCTGGGCTTGGTCAGACCAGAGGCTTGGGCAGGGCCTGCAGTAGATGCAGTACTAAGAATGTGGGCTCTGTTGCCGAGCAGTCTAAACTCTAATCCCAGCTTTGCTACCAGCTGCGTGGCCTCATACAGTTCCCTGAGCCTCAGTGTCCTCATCCGTAAAATTGGGATAGTAATAGTACCTGCCTCATGGGATTGTTGTGGGATGAAATCAATTAATGCACGTAAGAGCTAAAACAGTGCCTGGAAGGGAGCATGCACTCCAAAGCTCGGTCCTTAGTGTCCCATTCTACCAAGTGTACAGAGCACCTTGTGTGTGCTGGTAACTGGCTGGTGTTTGAAGGTCGCAAAGATCAGTCAGAGATAGTCCCTAACATGCCCCTTCGTGATGTCCACAACCAATATGGACAAAGGGCAGTGGGTGGGGCTGAGTCAAATGTTCCAACAGTTTGGAAAGACAGGGGAGGTCTAATGGAGAGGGGAAGTGGTCTTTGGCTGGGTCACTGGAGGATAAGTAGAGTTATCCCTGGGACCGAGAGGGTATTCCAAGAGGGGGCACTAGCATGGGCAAAGGTATGGAGGTGAGAAAGAGCAGGGTCTGGAGAATAGAGGATGGAAAGAGAGCTGAAGCTGGAAAAGGGAGATTGGTGCCATATTGTGGAGGGCCTTGAATGCTGGGTGAAAGACTGTGCTTATTCCTATAAGCAATGGGGAGCCATTGAGGGATGTGCAGGAGAGGTCACCAGAGCTGAGCTTTTATGAGCTTTTATCTGGCAGTGGTGCGACGGTGGGATTGAAGAGTGTTTGGGGGTAGTCCTGGGACTGAGCAGAGCCATGCAGAATAAACAATGACCCACGTAAGACCGAGGGTGGGTCCCAGAGAGTTGGTGTACACCACCAGGGAAAAGAGAGTCTACGCCATGAGGCCAGACTCACCATGTCTCTTCTGGTAGGGCCTCCTTCCCCTGCTGGGGAAGGGGAGTAGCTTGCCTCCAGTCAGAAAGCAGATTGTGAAATTCAGAATAAAACCCTCATAAATTCACAGAATGTTCGAGTTGGAGATACCGAGAGATCACCTAGTGCAACTCTTCATATCTTAAATGCTGAAATGAGGTCTAGGGAGGGCAAGGAGTTTGGGCAAGCCCACCTGTGATCCCTGGGAGCCCCCAGACTCACTCCTCCCCTGGCTGAGCCAATTAAATTCAGTTAAAATGAAGTCAATTCATCAAAGGTGTACTGAGCTCCTGCGGCAGGCCAGGTATCAGGTGGGCACGCGGGAGGCCAAGGTGGGTGTGATGTTGTCCCCGCTCTCAAAGAGCAGGAGAGAGAGACAAATGCACTCAAACTACACATGATGTGTATGAGCATCAAAAATTCCAACAGCGTGAGGTGCGTGTTTAAGCAACTGCAAGATATTCAAGGCAGCTCTGGCTCTGCCTTTTATCCCCTCTCATTTTCTGTCTGTAGCTGCCTGTTGACTCAATAACTTTTCCTAAAATTCCCCCTCTCATCCTCTCTCTTTCTGTCTTCCTCTGTCTGTCTGTCTGACACACACACACACACACACACACACACACACACACACACACACACACACACATCCTTCAGTGTCAGTCTAGAGCCTCCTGATTAAATAGAAGCATATGCTGCAATGGAGAGAAATCTGTGGCTGTAATTACCATGATAATTCGGACCACCCAGTGGAAATTTCCTCCTCGGCCTGGCCTGGCTCTCACTGCCCTCACTCACACACTCATTCACAGTTGGGTGGTTTTATAGATGCCTGAATCTGACATCTTCTTGCTGCTTTCAAACACCAACCAGACTGTGGCCCAGGTGGTGCTGGCTCCTGCTTCCAGGAAGCTAAAGACCTCATTCAGTGATGATGCACATAATTGCCAGGCACCATTAGAAACTCCGGGATAGAGCAAAATAAACAGAATCATTGCCCTCACAGGACTTAGGAGGGACAAACAAATGCGTGCATGCACTAGGACAAAATAGACTCTACTAGACGGCCAGAGGTATTAAGGAGAAAAGGTAACCGTTTTGCAGTTCTTGTTAGTGTTGCTGGGGCGGCCTTTCTGAGAAGATGATACGAGTCAAGGCCCGAAGAAAGGGAGCGAACCATGTGATGTCTGGAGGAGGTGCAGGAAAAGGGGACTGTAATTGCAAAGGCTCAGAGGCAGGACTGGGCCTGTGGTGTTTGAGGAATGGCGAGGCCTCTGATGTGGCTGAGGTGGAGGAAGCAGTGAGGACAGAAGTAGGACATGAGGTCAGTGAGGTGTCGGGACCCAGGCCACATGAGGACCTGACTGTCGTTGAAAGACCATGGGCTTTTATTCTGGGTAAAAGCGCTCGCCAACCCCACAGAGAAGCCTCCTGAGACCTGAACTCTGAGGAGAGAGCAGCTTCATTTCTCTACCTGCTGGAGACCCTTCCACCTTGCTTCCATCAATTCAGAACTTTATGTAATGGGAACAGGTCCTTTCATGGTCTGGGCGCAGTCTACTTCCATCTAGTTTGACGTCGATGCCACCCACCCCCTTGGCCCAGGGCCACACTCCTGTTCTGGGGGCACATAGGTATCTTGGCCTTGGAGTGGTTGGTCTGTGTACATGGGCAGGACCAGCCTCAGGGGAAAGAGAAGAAAGACCTGATTCCAGGAAACAGTCTGGTCTGCTGGCTCCACCAGCTAGAGTCTGCCCTGGTTGGCTGCTGTCTGCGGACTTGCACAGCCCCAGGCACTCCTGACAGACAGCATTGTTTTTTAGCGAATGAAATGATCCCTCAGTCCAACTCTGATGGATCCCTCTCCACCTGGCTCCTTCTCAGCCTGTGGAATTTTAAAAAATCTAGTCTGAGGGTAGTATTAAGAAGAGCATGGGCTCTGGAGCCAGACGGCTTTCAATCCCAGATCTATCATGTACCTGATGTGTGATCTTGAACAAGTCACTGGGTTCCTCTGAGCCTCAGTTTCCTCATCTGTAGAATAGGCCCAGTGGCACGGCATGGACCTCATGGGGTTGTTGGGAAGGCTGGTTGTGACAATGCATGCAAAAGACCTGGTACATAGAAAGCCCCCAGTGACCCTTGGCTTCTGTTATGGCGGCAGCCAGAACAACGGATGGATCCTGGAATTCTGGCCTCACCTGGAGTGTCAGGAGGAGAGGCACCATAGCCACATTCCTCACTGCCCAAAGCCTGCTTGGGGCCAAGGGGCTCTGCAGGTGGCCGTGGTTCTAGCACTGCTCCCCAGGCTCTGCTGTCAGCTCTGCAGGTCACACAGGGACTGTCCTCATAATTGTGTCGGTTTGCGTTGGAGCCGGTTTGCCTTCTGCTTCTCTCAGGTGATGCTTGTTGGTCCAATTACCTCCTGTTTTTCTCTTGAAGTGCATAGTGTCTGCACATTATAAAAAACAACCATCTGTAGCAGAATGAAGTGAGGGACCTGGGCTCTTGTCCTACTTGTGCTGTGTGACCTTGGGCAGGTCACCTCTCCTCTGAGCAATCACTTCTGTAAAAGCTCATGCTCAGCCCAGAGGATCAGGGGTCCCTCTGGCTGGAAAATATCTATTTTGAGGATCAAAAATATAATTTGAACCCAAGTTCTAATGCCAAAGTCGAAAGCCTCTCATCTATGAAAAGAAGGTTTAAATTAGCCTGTGTTTAAAAAAGAAGAGAGAGAGGAAAAAATAATGGGGCTTAGAATGGAAAGTCCTAGTAAGACCTTGCTTGGCAGGCAAAAGGAGTGAGGAAGGGTGGGGTTATTATCTTCTGCATTGGAGCTTTTGGAGTCAGTAAGCTCCGAGTTAGAAGGATTTGTGGGTGTGGGGAGGGGATGGTGGAGTACTCTCCACACCATGAGGGTTTCAGATTAGGCGTTAGGAAGGGAAAGAAGTGGGCTCCAGACTGGGAAACTGGGGAAGGTGGAGGCCTGCTGGGGGAATCTGGCCAAATACATCTGTTTTGAGGGTAAGGGTTAGCTTGGAGGCTGGGCTGGTGAGGAGGAATTTTCTCAATCTAGAGAGAGAGTTAGCTTTGCTGCAAAATAGCCTGGCACATGGTTTTTCCCCCTGAGGTAAGGGGCCTGATTGGGCCTTCAGAATTTATATTTTCTTTTCCTCGTTTAGTTTGTTCGAACATCAGGGCTGGGTACGGGGTCAGGGTGGGGAGACAGACTGGGGTGAAGGATATTGTGCCCAGTGCAAACTGGGGGCCGGGCAGGACCAAATCAGTGTGTGTGGGGAAGGGCCTGGACAGGCCAGGAGTGAACCGTTGGGTGAGGCTGTATGCAAGAATAGGGTGTTAGGAACGGGAATTGTTACCCAATCAAAGGAATGGAGGAATTAAATAACTTGGCCTGGACCACAAAAGACAGAGCTTTGTGGGCAGGGTCTTCCAGGTAGAGGGGACAGCACAAGTAAAGGCTCAGAGGCCAGCAAGTATAGGTCTGTTTAAGGAACAGTAGGTGGCCTGATGTCAACCATTGTTTCTAGGCCACTGCCTATTCTTAGAGACCCCGGGCCCTTAGGACAATCCTCTGTCCAGGTAACTCTGTCTCTTGTTGACACAGCTGATTGGACCAGGGGGGACCCCTGACCTACGCTGAGCCAATCAGAGCCCCGCTCCTGGAAATTTGGAATTTGAACCTTGAGAACTCGTCAGATAGATAGTGGTGAGCAGGTGAGCTGACAGAAAACTCATCATGGGAGTAAGAATTGGCATCAGATAGGGTAAAGCCACCTGTCAGCCTGGGTTATGGGGCTGTGAGTAAGCAGAAAAAGCTGGCATGCAGCAAGAAGCAGGAGAAGGGAGCAGGGAACAGAGAGAAGCCAGAGAGAGACCCTGGGGACCCATACCAGGTGTCCTGTTGTGCTTCCATTAAACTCCCTTGAGTTAGTACCAGTGGGTTTATGTGTCTGGCCATCAGCGACCCCTGGGCTAAAACCCCTGGCTTGCTACAGGATAGAGAGTGTGTGCTGGGGTGGTGCCAGGTGTTAGGAATGAGCCTGAGGAGCCTGGGGCCAGGTTGGGCAGGGCTTTGCACGCCAGTCTGCAAGATCACATGTAAGTCCGTAGGTAGAGTATGTGGGGGTGGTATTAGGGGGAGAGGGGTTGTCACCGAAGTCTCTGAGTACCCTGGAAGCCCAAATGCCCTGGGATCCTACGTGTCCCCAGAGAGAGCCTCAAAGGCCAGGTGCAGTTCAGAGTCTTGCCAGGGACCCCTTGGGCCCAGATCCCCCTGGAGGAAAAAGGCACCTTTTGTCGGATTTCTTAGCATATACCCTCTCTCCGGTATCGTCAGTCTTGGCTAACCTGTTCCCAGCATGGTGGCATCAAAAGAGCCCAGGATATGGGTTCGAATTCTGTCTCACATTTATAGCTGTGTGACTTCGAACAAATCCCTTAACCTCTCTGAGCCCTAGGGTCCTCATCTATATGAATCTTGTTCAATAATAGTGCCTCCTAGAGTTGTCATGAGGATTAAATGATATAGTGAGTATAAGAGGCCCAGCATATTCCTGGCACATTGTATATACCCAGAGAATTTAGTCCCCTCCCTCTGCCTTCCCCCTGTGCCAAGGAGCTAGGGCTGGTCAAGTCTACACTTCTCTACTCGCTGTGCCGTAAGTTCCCAGAGGGCAGGATCCAAGTCGATCATGTTCACTCTCCATCTCCAATGACAAGGGCATGCCTGGCACCTTGTAAATGTTTAATACATGTTCGTCGAATAAATGAATTCATAAAGAAATGATTCCTAGAGACCCAGTTCCAGAACCCAGAGGCTGCTGCCTCTTCGCCTAACTCTCCCTTCTCCCCACCATGAACGTCCAGTCTGTAGAGCTGGCCTGCTGCTCATGTCCCCAGAACCCAGTTCCTTGTTTGCCCTAACCTGGCAGGGTCCCCTGGAGCTGAACACAGCTTCCAGCTACTTCTCATTCCCCTGTCCAGTGGCCTCTTCCACTGGTGTCCAGATAACCTGTCCCCCGTCTTCACCCCAGACCTCTGGCTGAAGCTTCCTGCCTCCTCGGTGCTGGGTCCCTCTGAGCATGTAAGCGGCCTCAAGTTTGCCTCTTATGCTATAACTGGATGTGATTCTTGCTGTCTCTGCTATCCCATCCTTTCCTCTTTTACCCCTCAACCCTCTCTCCTCGGTGATCACCACTGTTCAGAGCATCACAGGTGTACTTCCAGACCTTTTTCTACACATAGCTAAAACAGGGATCCCCAACCCCTGGGCTCTGGACCAGTACCAGTTTGTGGCCTGTTAAGACCACAGCATGATGTAAGTGGCGGGCCAGCGAGCGAAGCTTCATCTGTATTTGTAGCCGCTCCCCAGCGCTAGCATCACCGCCTCAGCTCCACCTCAGATCAACAGGTATTCGATTTTTGTAGGAGCACCGGTGCTTGGTGCCAAAAAGGCTGGGGACCGCTGGCTTAAAAATCCTTCATGGCATACTATAACTTAAAACCCAAACTCCATACCATAGCCAGCAGAGCTTTTTCTGATCTGGCCCCAGCTTTCCTCTCTGACCTCAACCTCCCCACTTTCCACCTCCTCCCACCACCACTCACACACCAGGCTTTTTGTCTGGTCTTCAAAGACAGCAAGCGCGTTTCCACCTAAGGTCTTTGCATAGGCCGTTATTTTTGTCTGATTGTTATTGAGTAGCCCCTCATCACCTAGGTTTCAACAGGACGCCACCTTCTTAGAGAGGTCTTCCCCAGTCATGCTACTTAATATTGCTTTTGTTTTTTATATAGTATTACACAAGTTGCATTACTATTTGAAATTACCAGTTGCTGATATACTCCTTTATGGCCCATCTCTCCCTCTGGAATGCAAGTTGCATGAGGTCAGGGCCTGATCTTTTCCATCACTCTGTATTTCCTAGTAACTAGATGGGAAACAGGCACAAAAAGCTCTCAGAAATATCTGTTGATCTATATATACACATATATGGATCTTTCCATATATGTGTATATATAGTATTCATTTAACTAAAGTGAGACCACACTGTAAGTTTGTTTGTTTGTTTGTTTTTTAATTAACTTGCTTTTTTCACTCAGCTGTGTGGCAGGGCCATTTTCTACCTTTGGTGTTCTGTTGGCTCATCTGTCTGTCACTGGTCTAGTCTGAGAGTTCCTAGAGGCAGGGTTCACCTACAGAAAAGGGGGAAGAATCTGCCTTTTTGCATCTGACAGATCTGGCTTCCTGTCCTGACACAAGTTAGCCTGGTGGCCCCAGGCAAGTTCCCTAGGTGCTCTGCTGCCTCATCTGGTATGTTAATGGCTTGTACTTACAGGCTGTTGAGAATGTGTGATAGTGTTCATTCAAGGCCTGGCCCAGGCACTCAGGAGACACACTACACAGAGGAGGGGTTTGACTGGATCTGTAGCTCCAGATCCCGGCTGTAAACACAGAGGGTGGCCCTGCCCCTCTTCCCCCACAGGCCTAGCCTGCAGTTTAGAGCCTGTGGCAACCTCCCACCCTGACCCCTGTAGGGTGACAGGTGGGAAGGGGAACTGAGGGCACAGGCAGGAGAAGAAAGGCTGCCTCAGAGGAGACCAGACAGCTTTGAGCAGCCAGTCTGGCCTCTCTCCAGCATCTGCCCCTCTTCTGGGAAAGAAAAGAACAAAAATAAACCTTGCTGTCATCAAGCAATTAAGTGGAAATCAAATAATCCCAAGGACAGAAAAACCAATTAATAAGGGAGCAACAAAAACTAACAGAACGACGGGGGCTGCGAGGAAATGCTAAGCAAACACAAATGCAGCCGGGACATGCCGCAGGCTGTCGGGAGAGGCCTGGGCTCTGGGCTGCAGTGTCTGAGCACTGCAGGCCCAGGGGCCCCCAGTCTGCAGATGCTCTGCCATGGGGGACCCCGAGTCTGATGGGGGAGACACAGCCCAGCCAGAGGGAGCTCCCAGACTCACTGAGGAGACATGATCTCTGCCCAGGAGGTTACGGATATTAGTTTATTAAGCCGCTGTTATATGTCAGACCCTGTGCTAGGTGTGTTTACACCAAATTAATTCCTAAAATTTATTGCTCTCGACTTGACCATATTGTTCAGCATAAAACTCAAAGTGCCCCCAACCCCATGGCTCGCCGGGCCCCCTTACCGTGGTCCCCATCTTCTCCAAGTCCTCGCCTACGATTTGCTTTCTCCTACCACTCTGGTCTCCCGGTTGCTCCCTGGGCCCTTCAGGTCTACTCCTGCCTTGGGGCCTTTGTCTGGACCGTTCCTGCCTGCCTGGAACCTCTTTCCCCTAGATATTCACAGGCCTTGACCCACTCATTTCATTTTGCTCAAATGTCACCTCTTCAGAGAGGCTTTTCTTAACCACTTTTCTTAAAATAGCATCCCATCCCACCCTTCAGTCTTCATACCCTTCCCCTGCTCATTTTCCTCAATAACAATTATTCCCACCATCTGACATTTGATATGTTGATCTGGTTCATTCCCATCTCCCTTCTACTAGGATACAATGTCCATGATGGGAAGAGTCCTTGCTTTATTCCCGGCACTTATTTATACCCAGCATGCAGTAGGTTTTTGATGCATAGCTGTTGAATAAATGAGACTGGTGGAACACAGAGAGGTTAAGTCACTTGTCCAGGGTCACCCAGCATTACATGGTAGAATAAGATGTGAGCTTAGACCTTGGACAATGTGGCATGGGCATCATCCAAGGAAAGGGCCTGGCTGGAAAGTGAGGCCAACTAGGAAGGGAGGTAGAGAACAGCAAGGGCAAACCCCTGCATTCCTGGAAACATCACTGCTGGTCTGGGACTTAATGCTTCATTCGTAGACATTAAACCTTTCTAGTTTGCCCCTCAGAGGTTACCAGGATGGAAGGAGAGACCTGATATGAAAACGCTGGGTAGGAGGCGAGGGGTAAAATCATGTGCAGACACTTCTGAAGGTGAGGTGGCTGAGTAAGGGCCTGGCCTGGGATGGGAACAGACCTCATCCCTAACTCTGGTCCTGCTCTCACCCACTGGGTGTCCCTGGGCATGCTGCCTGAGCCCTTCCGGCTTCTGTCGCTGCTTTCATCCCCGATATAGGGACGGTAATTCAGGACCACATTTCTTACCTGCAATTCAGGAAGCCAATAATTCTCAAAACCAAACTATTTTTCAAAACTCATATGGTGACATAACTTGACTTGATCTGACATGAGGCTGTAAACATATAGAGTTTACGCACTTTGCTTTATGTGACTGGTCACATGTTTCATTGTAGCTACATTAATGTATTTGATTACCAATAAACCCCTGGAGGTGTTATGAAATAAACATTTTATGCACTGAATTACTTTTTAAAAATGTGGTTCCAAGGGTTTTTGAAAATGGATTTGAAACTCTAGCATCTACTCTATGGGGCTGAAATGAAGCGGTTCTTCTGTGGTTCCCTAAACACTGTGGGCACTTGATAAACGTCCAGATGATTCCTGTAAAGAGGTGGTAGTATTTCCATTTTACACATCAGAAAATAGGCTCAGAAAAGTTAAGTTACTTTCCCAGGGTTACCCAAGCAGCTAAGTCACAGAGCTGCATTCAAACACAAAAATCACAATCTTAGTCACTATTCAAGTCCCTGAATTGGAATGTTCATTGTCAGGTGATTCAGTCTTTCCAGAGTCAATCCGAGATGAATTCTATCTCGTGACTTGTGCCCTGCCCACCCCTGCCTTGGCCCTCACTCCTGCGACACAGGACTCGGAAAGGCTGGCTGGAGTGTTGTTGGATCCTCCTCTCTGGTTTGATGCAGGTAGAGTATGGTAAATCACAACTACCACATCCCTGGACGACCAGTGGCCTCCGGCAGAGAGCTGTTACATACTAGCACTTCAGAAGAGATCTGTCATTCATTACCCTTCCCTCCCTCAGCTGTTCTTACCAAGGCCTCTCTGGGCTTTGGAGGGGTAGGGTCTTGCTTAATCACAGCTAGAGTTGGGGGCGGGGGAAGGATGCAGACCCCTCTTTGCTAGTTGGAGCCTGTGTGGGTTCTAAGTTCATACAGTCAGGGAACTGTGGGGTTCTTGGGGGTCAAGGAGAGCTGGATGGAGGTACTTTGGCACCCCTGGACCACTTGGGCCATGTGGGGGCATGTCCCATGAAGCCAGGGTCCCCAGTGGGGCTCTTTGGCATAGCTGACTACATGCAGAATGAATGGAGGGCTGGATGGCAGCGGGCAGTTCAGGGAGCCCTCAGGGCCCATACATAGATCAGCCCCGGAGAGTGAGGAGAGACATGGATGCCTAGTGCCCATCACCATCCAGAGCGTCCCCAGCGGTGCTCCAGAGCCCAGCCCCGAGAAGTGGAATAGAAACCAGAGGGATTGTGAATAAGCTGGGTGGCAGAATCAGGATCCAAGAGGATCTCAGTTGATTGGAGTGAAGACGGGAGTCTGACCAGATGAAGCTTAACAGGAACATAGCGGGTGCCCTGCTTTGGGGGGCCCAAGAGCCAAGGCTGGGCCCAGCAGGAGTGATGATAACCTGAGAGCTTTAGCAAATAGTCAGACAGCTGACACCAGGCAGCAGTGATGCTTTGTGGGAGAGGTGTGGATAGCCAAGCTTCTAATGCTCTCCTGGGCTCTGTTAATACCAGAATAGCTGCCAAAAATAAGGGGCAACTCCAGTTCCCAGAGTAACTTAGGAAGGATATTAACAAAGTAGAAGGTCTATATCCAGGGCTAGGCTAGAAGGAATCTTGAAAACTATTTGAAATGAGTGCCTGTGGCGGACATGAAACATTGGGGTTTAGAGTCAGGGATAGGAAGCTCCCTATCCGAGAGGCCGAGCAGTCTGTTTCTAGGCAGCTGTGACCAAGAAAACCTCAAATCTAAAGGCTGGAGGGCATGGAGAAGCAAGAGAGACTCAAGCTAGAGACAAGGAAGGACTTTCTGAACCTTTAGGCATAGTAGTGCCAAGGTTTCACCTCCCTTGGCCTTCTATTAAGGATAAGATGCCCTCCATGCGTGGGTGGGCTGACTCAGGGCTGAGCAATTGCTGAGATGCCCACAGTGTGTCCTTCCCAGCCCCAGGGCATGGCTGTGAGCTGGCTGAGCCAGGAGGAGAGGACAGAATAGGGAGTGGGGTGAAGAGTCATGGAACCTGCACATATCGGAGCTGGACTGGCAGCCTCTGCTGGCTCCAGGCCCCAGGAGGGAGGGAGGCAGGCAGGGGGCTGGCCAGCACGCTCTCCCTTTTAATTACCCACTCGGCCTAATTGGTCTTCCAGCCTCCCCTCCTGGCTGTTAGGAAGAGGCCTTTGTTTGCTGCCTGTATGTTTACCAAGCAAATGGTTTTTAAAAGCTTTCATAGACACAGAGAACCCATTTAGGAGGCTCAGTGGATAAAATTATTTATAGAGATTAATGGTTCTCATTCTCGTGCCTTTAGGAAATCAGTAACCATATGTGAAGGGTGGGGGTGGTAGGGCTGGGGTGCCCACTTCTGCTGGCTCCCCACCGGCTGCACC
>NW_011889139.1:117093-124508 GCF_000151845.1 Pteropus vampyrus | reverse complement strand
ATGAATGGAGGGCTGGATGGCAGCGGGCAGTTCAGGGAGCCCTCAGGGCCCATACATAGATCAGCCCCGGAGAGTGAGGAGAGACATGGATGCCTAGTGCCCATCACCATCCAGAGCGTCCCCAGCGGTGCTCCAGAGCCCAGCCCCGAGAAGTGGAATAGAAACCAGAGGGATTGTGAATAAGCTGGGTGGCAGAATCAGGATCCAAGAGGATCTCAGTTGATTGGAGTGAAGACGGGAGTCTGACCAGATGAAGCTTAACAGGAACATAGCGGGTGCCCTGCTTTGGGGGGCCCAAGAGCCAAGGCTGGGCCCAGCAGGAGTGATGATAACCTGAGAGCTTTAGCAAATAGTCAGACAGCTGACACCAGGCAGCAGTGATGCTTTGTGGGAGAGGTGTGGATAGCCAAGCTTCTAATGCTCTCCTGGGCTCTGTTAATACCAGAATAGCTGCCAAAAATAAGGGGCAACTCCAGTTCCCAGAGTAACTTAGGAAGGATATTAACAAAGTAGAAGGTCTATATCCAGGGCTAGGCTAGAAGGAATCTTGAAAACTATTTGAAATGAGTGCCTGTGGCGGACATGAAACATTGGGGTTTAGAGTCAGGGATAGGAAGCTCCCTATCCGAGAGGCCGAGCAGTCTGTTTCTAGGCAGCTGTGACCAAGAAAACCTCAAATCTAAAGGCTGGAGGGCATGGAGAAGCAAGAGAGACTCAAGCTAGAGACAAGGAAGGACTTTCTGAACCTTTAGGCATAGTAGTGCCAAGGTTTCACCTCCCTTGGCCTTCTATTAAGGATAAGATGCCCTCCATGCGTGGGTGGGCTGACTCAGGGCTGAGCAATTGCTGAGATGCCCACAGTGTGTCCTTCCCAGCCCCAGGGCATGGCTGTGAGCTGGCTGAGCCAGGAGGAGAGGACAGAATAGGGAGTGGGGTGAAGAGTCATGGAACCTGCACATATCGGAGCTGGACTGGCAGCCTCTGCTGGCTCCAGGCCCCAGGAGGGAGGGAGGCAGGCAGGGGGCTGGCCAGCACGCTCTCCCTTTTAATTACCCACTCGGCCTAATTGGTCTTCCAGCCTCCCCTCCTGGCTGTTAGGAAGAGGCCTTTGTTTGCTGCCTGTATGTTTACCAAGCAAATGGTTTTTAAAAGCTTTCATAGACACAGAGAACCCATTTAGGAGGCTCAGTGGATAAAATTATTTATAGAGATTAATGGTTCTCATTCTCGTGCCTTTAGGAAATCAGTAACCATATGTGAAGGGTGGGGGTGGTAGGGCTGGGGTGCCCACTTCTGCTGGCTCCCCACCGGCTGCACCTTCTCCTGAGCCCCCCTACCCACCCTTCCTTCCTCTCTTCCAGACAATCCTTTGGCTTCTCTCTTTTCCCTTCTCTTCTGTATCTTGTCTTTGTTTTTCTTTTGGAATCTCCCTTTAGCTTTCCCTATCTCTCCCCTCCCGCTTCCCTTCCCTTTCCTCCTCTCATTCTATATCTGTTAGTTTCCCTCTTTTCCCACTGCCTAGCTTCCTCAGGGTCTATATTTGGATTTGTAGGTGCATCTCTGTCTCTCTTTGTGTTCTTCTGTCTTGGCTAATCTCTCTGGCTCTCTCTTTCTCTGCTCCTGTCTTGGTAAGTCTCCATCTCTTATTCTCTCTCTCTCTCTCTCTCTCTCTCTCTCTCTCTCCCTCCCTCCCTCCACATTGCTCTGTCTCTCTGTTATTTCTCTTTCTCCAACTCTAGGTCTCTGACCCTCTCTACCTTTTCTGCTCTCCCTCCTTTTCTTTTGTGTGCTTTGTGTGTTTTGTCCGGACAACCACGTTCAACTATAGGCAGCCCCTCTCCATCAGGGCCTTTCACATATGTATGTGTCTCCTATACTAGTGCGAGACCATACAAGTGGTCAGTAGGGTGGGTTCCTGAATGTACCGGGCCTGGCTGCCTCCACTGAGGCAGGTATTCTCATGGCTTGATGTGTTTAGGGCCTTGAGGGTGGGTCCCTCTTCTTCCCCTGCAGAAAGAGGGCCATATTAGAAGAACCTGCTGCCCAAAGTCACCCAGTGAGGAGGAGGAGACTTGCTTGTCCTCAGGCCAAGATTCACAGGGACAAAGGGCAGGTCCTAAGGGCAGTGTGAGTGGCTCCCAAAGGTCAAGGAATCCAGGGGAACTGGGTAGAACATTGAAGTTTCTCTGAGATCAGGTCCACTGAGGCCCTCCCCAAACAGGCCCTCAGCCACCCAGTAAGCCCATGAAGTGCAGCCTCTTCCTTGCCTCTAGCCCCTGACGCAGACCTTCAGCGACTAGAAGCTCCCCACTGTGAGCCCACATGGTCTTTTTTTAGATCCTGTGCCCCAGGAAGCATCATCTCAACAATGAGCCATTCCCATCTGGGGACTCTGTGAAGTAGGCCCAGAAGTAGAGAGGTGTCAAGCCCTAATTCTGGGAGTGCTCGGTCTGATGGGGGAAGACGCAGCCTACACATGTATGTGGTACCCCAGAAAACAGTCTTTGTAGTGTGGAGACAGGGAGGCTGGGCTCTCCTCCTAATTAATCTATTACTAGCCCTGGTTTCTTCCTCTGGAAAATGGGATTGGTGATAATATGACCTATATCTCAGGGTTGATGGCAGTATGACAAACTTGTGTCTTAATTCATATTCCCCTACTTCTTCACTGTGTGATCTTAGGCAAGTTACTTTACCTTTGAGTCATGGTTTCTTTCTCTATAAAATGGTATAAAAATGGTCCCTTTCACCATAGTGTTGTGAGAACAGTTCGATGAGATCTTGCATGTACTGTGCTTAGTTTGGAAAAGTTACTTAACCTCTCTGTGCCTCATCTGTAAAATGGGGGATAATAACAGTGCTCACCTCCAATGAATACAATGTGAGGACTAAATGAGATAGAACATATAAAGCATTTGGACCATTGCCTGGTAAGGAGTATGCACCACATGAGGTCACCTATTGTTACTAGCACAGCGCCTGGCCCATAACAGGATGTGAGCCATGTAAGCCCTGCCCTCCACAGACACTGGCTCCCCCTCCTCCTGCATCCTTCCTTTGGGAATCCTTCACCTTGATCCCTGTCATGTCCACTATGACTGAAAGGAGAGAATGGGGGTTGGGGGAAGTGGGCTGTGGTTTCCTGGGAAGATCTCCTGTTCATTTATCCATCCATCTGTAGGCTTGCCGTGGGAGCCTCCAAAAGCTCTTTAATTAGCCTCCATTGGGGCTCTCAGATCACCTGCTTCCCAGGAGACCTGCTTGCTGCTCCCTGCAGACTGATGTGGCCCAGAGAGGGATGGGGTGGAGCATCCTGAACAGGAGCCCCAGGTGGAGGGGCCTCTTGCCCCCCATGCTTCCTAGCAGGAGTGTCTGGAGTTCCAAACCACAGTGTCAGGGGCAGTGTGCTACCTACATGGCTTCTTAACTACACCACGGCGGACACGGCAAACTGCGCACAGGACTCCTGGGATTGTGGTGGCTGGGCCTTCCTCATCTTTCTGCACCATTTGCTCACTAAATGGTCCTGTCCTTTTTCCTTCCCAGGGAATTGATGAGGGGAATTCAAATCAGGAGTGGGGGGTTCCCGGTTCTTGTTTTCTGGCTTTGTACTTGAACTTACATTTAGAGACATTTTGAATCTCCTTATCATCTGGACCTCAATTTGCCAGTTTATAGGATGGCATTAACAACTCTGACCCCACTTAGCCTTTCATGGGAGAGATTAATAATTAATAACCACAGTAAAAACAGCCAGCATTTATTCAGAGCTTATCATGTGCAGGGTATGGTAGGAAGACTTTTTAGCATGGTCCTATTTAATGCTCACAATCTTATGGCGTAGGGGCTCTTATGGGCCACATCATCCACGTGGGACAACAGAGAGGTGAGGCCCTCGGTCCAAAGACACACATCAAGTAATTAGCAGCAGAACTGGGACCCCAGCTTCACTCTGCCCAGTGCTTCCCGCACCGAACCACACTGCGGGTTCGAGAGACCCAGGAGCTTTCTTGGCTGAGAAAAGGTGCTGAATCCTCTCTGAGGAAGGAGGCCCCACTGCAGGAAGTCTTTCTCAGGGGAGGGACTGGACATCAAGGCAGGTCAGCTGCCATCGGGTCTGGAGAGCCCTGTTTCCCATAGGAGGATTTTTGGCCAGGCTTGCTGGGATGGGCAGGGCGGGAACCTAGGGCCTCTCTGGTTCATTAAGAACCCACCTGAAGCCAGGACTAGTTGGGACATGAGTGACAGTAGGGCTGAGGCCTAGGGAAGGTGAGAGAGACCAGAAGGGGGAGCCCTGGTTGGCTCTCCTCTCAGAGCACTTGGCATGTCGTAGGTGCTCAGGTGATGCTGCTTGAATGACTGGCTGATTGAGGAACCAACAAGATCCAGAAGTTGTTTTCCAAAGCCCTCCTCTGTGAGACCCACAGACTGTGCGTGACTGGGAAGGGGAAGATCCCTTTCTGCTCAGAATGTGGGGCCAGGGCTTCCTTTCAGAAAGAAACCTTGGTCTTCTGGTGCTTTCCTTAGCCAACACGTAGTGGAACAGCTGTTGGGAGAGATCGGTAGAAGCCCCCACCCTCTTGGCCACGCCCCATGCCTGGCAAGGAAGCCACAGTACTGGGGCCAGTCAGACTTTGGGGTGCACACTCCTGCCACCAGGGGGGCGCCTTGTCCCTAACCCCAACTCCCCATCCTTGTTTCCAGGTGAGAAACTGGCAGCCATCTTGGGAGTATCAAAGAATAATTTATTTTGAAAAAGTACCATCATGACTCTCATTCTGAAATAAAATGAACATGTGTCAAAGATTGTATTTAACTCAGTAATTAGTGAGGGACTCCATGAGCTGTTACATACGACCTGTTCAAAGGAGAATTCAAAGTACCTGAAATTCAAAGCATGTCGTCAAATAGGTGGGCCGAAATGAGTTTATAAATAGATGCCAAAAACTGGCAAATCTAATCTGTACTCACAGAACAACAATCAGTTGCATTTCTCTGGGTAATCATTATTTGCATTGTTACCAGTTGGAATGTGAATGACAGCCAGGCCAAGGTCTAGGAAAGAGATGAGAAGACTCTGCATTTTCATGTTTGCCCTGGGCGGTCACCATCCCAGCTGGGTTGGCCCACTCCAGTGACAGAGACGTGGCCTGCAGGTGCTGTGCACGGCGCACCTGTGCACAACCTGGCAGCAGGCGGAATCAAACAGCCTATGTGGGACCTACTCACCCCCCATTTCACCTGTTGAGGAGCAGCTTGTGGCCTGAGCGCCCTACACGGAATAGTAAAATGATTCCTGTGAACTCACCCCTGGCAGAGGAATGTCTTCTGCATTAGGGACAAAGCACACTAGAGGTGACGGTGACAATGGAGCACCAGATCTGGAAGAAAGGGGAGAGAGAGGAGGAGGAGCCCTGTGGTGTCAGGGAGTAGGGGAGAGGTTTGCAGGAAGTGAGGGAGGAGCAAAAAGGAGGGAAGATGGGAAATATGGGAGCAAAGTCCCAGCCTGGAAACCTGGGCCTGGGGTCCCATGCTCAGCCCTGGCTGCCTGGCTGTGAGGCGTGGAGCCCTTCTGGGCCTCAGCCACTCACTGGTTAGGAGGAGGTGACATGAGAGGACTTGCTTGGCCCCACTAATTCTGTGTGTCTGGCCATACTTAAGAGCTTTGTGTCCCTAAATCTATCACGTACTTCCATGCCTCTGTGCCTTTGTCTATGCTGTTCCTATCCTTCCTTGTCTGCCTGGCAGAAACTTATTTATCTACCAAGCCCCGTCCTTGTCTGAAAGTTATCTCCCTTTGGCATTCCTAGACCCTCTCAGGCATAATCGATGGCTCCTTGTCACTCGACCGCAGTTGTGTTATATGTAGTAGGTGAAGAGCAAGGGACTTAAAGTCAAACAGACTGGGTCTAATCTCTGGCTCTGCAGTTCTTAGACATGCTGCCTTGAACAAGGATAGCCTTTCTGAGCCTCAGTGTTCCTATCTCCAAAATGGCGATGGGACCATTTCATTCTAGTGATGGCACCATCTCACAGTGCTGTGATGTTTCCAGTGAATAATGCTTGTCAGCCCCTCGGCCCTGTCCCTGGAACCTGGTGTGCACACAAAAATGATGTCTATTCTTATACACCTGTAAGATAGCACATGGTCTTCGGATCACCGGAGTCACTTCTGTCCATATGCCCCACTGGGCAGGGCTGTGTCTCATTTATTTGTGTGTAAACCAGTGCTGGGACCTCAGCAGTTCAGGGTGAATCCCTATTAGATGTGATGATTTTGGTGGGAAAAATGGATGGAAGTGGAGGGACAGGGAAGGACTGATGAGAGAAGGAGAAACCCACTGGGCAAGGTGTGGAGGTTGGAGCTGCCAAGAGGAGCTTCCAGGACAGTGATAATTAGCTTGGGAGGGACAGAAGGGGCTGGCTAAGGCTGGCTGCTGCTGGGAGAGCTGGCATCTGGTTGGGGACTTACCTCTTAGGACAGGAGCCCTCTGGACTTCTTCCAGGATACAGGAACTCCCCCCTGGACATCTCTGAGGATGGATAGAGATTGTGGGGTGAGGACTGTGTGAGAATTGAGCCTTGGCTTTCTCTAAGGGAAAACAAAGAAAAACTTGACGTTCACCCCAGGCAGCTCCAGCTATGAGATGCTGTCTCCTCTCCTCGAGATGGGGATGGGGCAGGGATGGGGGCAGCACTATATTAGCTTCTGCCCTTATGCTGCCTCTTATGAACTGAAGCACAGAGAAGAGCAGCAACTTGGTTAAGGTCACACAGCAAGTGGACCTACTTGTAAAACGCATTCTCATTTTGCAATCACAGAATTGCGGGAGGTAGGGAGGACAGGGCTTATTCTTCTTCATTTTCTAGATGAGAAAATGGACTCTCAGAGAAGGGAAACACAAGCCTAGGTCAAAGAATGAGTTAGCAATGGGGTTCAAGATCCAGACTCTGGCCTCCCCTTCTGGAGTAGGGGGCTGTCCCTTGGCTTGGGGTGGGGCTTTGTTCCAACGCAGCTTGTGTTCAAGTTTCGGAGCCCAGAGCTTGGCGATGGGATATGATACAGGCTTTACTCTTGGGGCTCGGGCAGGACACCTCCGCTCGAAAGTGACGGGCTTGGCAAAGTCCCAGGCTTTCAGGCTTCTCTGGAAACAGAGATGCAAGGGGCTGCCAGGCTTGTTGGCAGCATGGCTGCCACACTGGGATTAGGGAGAAGATGGGATTTAGGAAGCAGTGTTGGGCAATGCTCCAGCATCCTCGGCCTGCTCCTGGCAGTGCCCACCTGGATACCAGCTGCTCTGGGCCTGTCCTGCCACCACACAGGGCTCACTCTGGTAGCTGACTCCAAGCCTGGATGCTGCCTAGAGAAGCTATCTCTTCCTTACCCTCAGCCACATTACAGGTGGGAGCCAATC
>NW_011889139.1:112903-116183 GCF_000151845.1 Pteropus vampyrus | reverse complement strand
CAAATAGCACAACAAAAACGTAATAACATCAGAGTCGTGAGAAATTTCGAACACATCGGTGTTAAAAATCACACAAAAATAGGTGTACATCATGCGTAAATGATCACGAACTTACTCCACACAGTCACCAATTTTGTTCTTATAATCAGGATTTTCATATAATGTGTTCTCCTGACAGTGATGATTTAAGCAGACCTGTGCAAAGTATGTGAGCCACAAATGTGAGTCTCATATGTAATTTTCTAACAGCCATATTTTAAAAGTAAAAATAAACAGGCGAAATTAATTTTAATAATATATTTTACTCAATTTAAGATGTCCAAAAGGTTATTTCAACAAGTAATCAATATTAAAAGTTATTAATGACATAGTTCACAATCCTTTTTTCACACTAGGTCTCCGGTATTTAGTGTCCATTTTACACGTACAGTACATCTCAATTCAAACTGGCCGCGTTTCAAGTGCTCAGCTACCATAGGTAGACAGTGGCTACTCTGTTGAAGAGCTCAGCTAAAGAATTAAAAACTAAAATGCGATTTTATTCGAAGTGTAAAAAATTTGAATATATTTTCATTTAACGTCTAAGTTCAAAGTGCTAGTAAAAATTTGAAAATTGAATTTTTTCATGTTTTCAAAAAAATATCCAAAATGATTATTAAAACTAAAATGTGTAATTCACATTAAAATAAATGAAAATCAAAAAATAAATTAAAATTATTTAAATAAAGTTCAAATTTTATTTTAATTTTTTTGAAAAGCTGTTTAAGTATCATTACATATTTTTATAAAAAATAAAACTGTTCACACTTCAGCATTAAATGTCCAATATATTTGTTAATATAATGGATCAGTCTCCTGCTTTTTATATCTAGACTTATATACATACCATATGATTAAAAAGAATTGTTTAATGTATGTAGCAAAATGTTCCTTAGCCCCCTGCATCAACTGTAGCAAATGCTATAAATAATAACTCGGTGGGTGTGGCTCCATAGTGTAGTAGTTAGCACGTCTGCTTTACAAGCAGAAGGTCCTGGGTTCGTGCCCCAGTGGAGCCATGGTGCATGCCACCCTGAACAAGCCCGATATCTGATCTTGGAAGTTAAGCAGCGTCGCTTAGTACTTGGATGGGAGACCACCCAGGAAGACCAGGCATAAAAAAAAAAAAAAAAAATTGCCAACCATCAGTCTGCTCTTGCCTTGGTCTGAGTGGTTCTTCTCCTTGGGACCCCTTGAGCTGACACCTCACATGCAATGGTGATTTGGTGAAGACTTCTGCTCTAGTTGCAAGCCCCTTCAAAGAGGAAATGTAGGAGGCTAGGAAGGTGGTCCCCAAAAGCAGGTCTTCCTAGTTCAGTTCTGAGGGCTTCAGTTGTTTTCTGCAGTGAGTTTGCCATCCTCGTAGCATTTAGGATAATATTCTCTTGTCAGTGAGGCCAAAGCAAGCATAGTTGGGGCAGACCAAGAGAATGGTCCCCTTCCTTTCTTCATTTCTGCCAGGCCCTCTCCATTCTTTATAAGAACAGTCATCAGGGAATTTCCCACAATCCTCCAATCTCCTCACACGGAGCAGAGCTGGCACTAAGTTCTCCTGGCCCCAGTGTCCTGGTAATGGCCAAGGGATCGTGGTGAACTGGTTGTCTTGTCTGCCTGGGGGTGCCTGGCCCAGCTCCAGAGGATGTGACAGTGTGGCCAGAGATGTGGGGTGAGTAGATAAAGGGCATAGACTTGGGGTGGAGCCCGCTCACTCTTATTGTGGCACTGGTTACAACAGCATTCTGTTTGATTCTGCACCTGTCTCCTTTATTAGATGCATCATTCTTGGTCAAGCCCCTCAGGGCCTATGTAGTGCCCGGCATATAGTGGACCCACAACGAGTAGATACAGTCGGTCATCTTGGCACATGTTCTATGCCAGGCACAGGTAGGGGTTATAAAGATGAACCCAAAGGGTCATGCCCTCAAGTAGCACATTGCCCCAGTGAGAGAGACAGAGAGGCTGGCAGCTCGAGCTAGTGTAGACCGAAGCCTCAAGGAGGTGTTCACTCTGAGAGCAGGACACTATAATTCAGCTTGAAGGGATAGAAAATCTTCAGCAAAGAGGTGACAAATTGAACCACTTGTTTAATGAAAGCATGAATAAATGAGAGATGAGGGTATAACGCTGGGACTGTGAATTTTAAAAATGTGGGAAGGGATTGCTTCTGAAGTTTTAAATTGAATCCGTTTAAAATGTTCCTTGGCTGACAGTGGGGTAGGAGGAGAGGGCTGGAGGGAGGGTCTGAGCAGGGAGGACAGAGGCCAAGGAGATGGGCTTTTGGGCCTCTTGCCAGGCTCACCTGGCAATCCCTGCCTGGAGTGTAGCTGCCAGCCCAGGAAAGTTGTGGCTGCTGGTGCAAGAGAGATGAGCTGTGGCAGCTCGAGGACAAATCTCTTTTAATTTTGTTCTTCAGGGGAGGGAGTGGGGTCAGGCCGGTGCTGGAATGAGAGATTGGTTCAGTGAATAATGGCCATGCAGTTTTCACTAACACCCCAGGTGAGGGATGAGGGGAGAAAGGTTCGCTCTCCTCGCTTTTTCTGAAGCTGGCAGCCAAGGGACAGAGAGGGGCTGCTCTCCCCGGCCTCTGCCTGGGCTCTGCTCAGGCATGCAGACAAGTAAGTATCAGAGAGCTAAAGCTGGAAAGGTGCTTAGGAACCATCTTACAAGAAAGGGCTTCTGATGTGGCCGCCATGGAGTTTTAACGGGAAGTCTGAGAGAGGATCCTCAGTGGTTCACACTCCCACTGGGTAGCACGTGAAATTGTGTATAAGTAGGACTTTTTTAGAAAGGTGGTCGGGGGAGTGTTCATGGTTTTCATCAGCTTCTATAAAAGGTCCATACACCCCCACCCCAAGCTAAGATCTCCCGGACTCTGCCTTCTCGCTTGACAAATGGGGAGGGGAAAGGGCTCGTGCAGTGTCATGGGGCAGGTATGTGGATCTTGGGGTCCGGGCTGGGAATGGTAACCCTCATTTCCCCACAGTCTCTCATCCAACCTGGCTAAAAAGGGCACTGAATGAGAGAAACCGGCCTCCCGACCATCCCCGAATGCTCTTTCTCCTGTGGAAGGGTCGGGGGATAAAGACGCGATGAGATCAGGGGTTCTTCAAAGTCTGGTGTGTGTAGCTGTGTGAATGAGCCGCCCTCCCCGCTTCCCCAGAGGGTCCCGGAGTGGGGCGGGCGGGGAGGGGGCTCTGGTGCTCAAGGAGGCAAACCGAAAGCACCTGCAAGGACCCCTCAC
>NW_011889139.1:83067-112003 GCF_000151845.1 Pteropus vampyrus | reverse complement strand
ATCTAGGAAGGCTCCTGGGAGGAGGTGAATTGTGTGCTAGCTGTGGGTAGGATCCTGAGAGTGACAGTCTAATTGAGGGATGGCGTGAAAGGCAGGGCTTCAGGGACACGGAGGAGCACAGCCATTTTTCTCTTGGATCCATCCAGAGGTGAGAATGATGATGAAGTTGAATCACGATCCATCCGACTTCTTAACTTTTGGTTCTTGAAGGTGTGTGTGTGACTCCACTGAGGGTCCCACCCAGTGGGTCCCCATCCAGGAGTCCTCCCAGCCGTGGGTACACAGGAAACAAATCACAGTGCTTTTTCCCAGCCTCCCAGCCCCTGCAGGAAGCCTGCTGAGCTGGGCTCCGCTCCAGGCTGTTATCCGTGCTGCTCGCCTGTTTACCACTTCGCTGCAGAGCAGATGGATGACACGGAGGCTACATTTTTCTCCCCTAGCAGCGGGAAAATGAATCTCACCAAGTGTTGCCGACACCATCCTACCAGGTTCCACATCTATCGCAATCCCGGGCCGCTGACAGAGCACAGGCCCATCCCTCAGGCCCACTCTGGGGCCCAGGGGAGAGAGTGGAGACAAGATGAACATTTTGCATCTCTTGCTTTCCTGCGGCTCTTTCTCTCCACCCAGATCCATCCGCTCCACTGGGAAGCCCTGCAATGCCTTTTCTCCTGGGTCTTGATGGCACTTGGAAGCAGATCTCTGAGAGAGAGAGAAGATGAGGCTGTGATCATGGGAGAGACGAAGAGAATGCATGGATTCAGACCTGGTAACTTTAAACGATCTTAGACCATGATGAAGGGCAGTCATTTCACTGAAACACCCGAAGGCCAAGTCTGCCTGGGACTGAGGCAACCCAAAGGTGGGAGATGGAACCGTGGTCCAGAGACCTGGGTTTGAATCTTGGCTTCTTTATCACTGAAACTCTAGGACGTTGGGCAGATCATTCCACTGCTTTCTTCCAAATTTGGAACGGGATCCTTCCAGTGCTGGGGATTGGTGATCTACTGGGAATTTCAAGATGTCATCCTAATGTTTCACTCCTTATCGAGCACTTACTCTGTGACTTAGACCCTATGAAACAGATCACCAGTCTTCACAAGACCCTTAGGAAGAAGCCAGCTTCAGCCCAGTTTACAGATCGGATAACCGAGACACTGATTTGAAGTGACTCGCAAAAAGTTAATGGCAAAACCACGATTCGAATCCAGCCCTGTCACTCCAAAGTCCTCCTCTCTTACTGGATGATGTGACCCTCCCAGGGCACAGAGACTCTTGGGGGCCTGGACCTTAGGGAATCTTATAGAGGAATAAATAACTGAAAGGAGGAATTTGGGAACCCTGGGAGAGCTGCTCGGGAAAGCATTTCCATTCCTGACTCAGTTAGCTCCTAGCATAGCTCTCTCTCTCTCTCTCTCTCTCACCAGGTCCCAGTCTCTCTTCGTCCTTCCTCCTCATAGCCATCTTTCTAAAACCTAATCTTGGGCCACTCTACATCTCTACTGGTGCTCTCTGGCCTTAGGGCCCACTCCAAATCCTAGGGCGGCCTTGCTAGCCTTCTCAGCTTGCTCACTGAGCTCAGTGGGAGAAGCCCTTGTGAGTTTCCAAAATTTTCCAAGTCCTCTCTTGCCTCTGGGTCTTTGCTGGAGTCTGGGTTTCCTCCCTTACCAGCATTTCTCCTTGTGCTGTTTCCAGAAGAAAGTTTTGACCTTCCTAATGTTTTTTCTATCGATTTAAACGTTGGAGTTCTTCCTCACACCCCCACACCTGAGTAAGAAAGCTGAGTCTCTTTTTACAGGAGACAGAGACACAGGTAGAGGTGAGCCTGAAGGATTCAGGGCAGGTTCTTCCACCCTGGTCTTTGAGCGTAGCTCCTGCCGTGCCAACCTAGTGGTGGGGGAGGGGGGCGGCGTGGAGACCAAGAAATGTGGGAGTTGCCCACTGTGTCAGCTGGGGACCAGCTAGGGCTGTCGCCTAGGCTCCCTTTTTCAGCAGAGAGACCTAGAGTACGGAGTACCCCAAATAGAATCCCTCTCCAACTCATATCCCTTTAGCCTGGGACTGCACTAAGGGCTAGGTGGAGCCGGAGATTTGGTCTTATTTTATTCTGATTGTTACTTCTACTCCCTGCTGAGATGACTGCTGGCCTCACTGACTGCTGATGTGAGCCTCCTTCAGGTGTGACTTAGAGAGGGGGTTCCACTGGGACCCTGGAGGGTGAAGGAGGGGTGAGCACTTTCTGAAGTGATGACTTAAACTCTCTCCTATACCCTAACTCAAATTCTTACGCTTGTTAGAGTCAGGGCTGCTTTGAAAATCTAATGAAATTTAGAAAAACAGGCATGCAAGTGTGCATGCACACATTTCAGTTTGTATCCTGTTTCAGGGGGTCAGGACTCCCTGGAGTCCTCCACAAACTGCCAGCTGAGAATCCCTGCTCTCAGGCTTGAATTCAGACCCCAAACATTGCTCACATCTCCTTGACCATGCCTTCCCTTCCCCACTCTGTGCACCCCACCCTTGCCATGGCCGACCCCCATTAGGATCCTGTTGATGGTGGTGGGCACACGCCATACACCTCCTGTAGCTAGGGTCATCCCATGGTGAAGCTGCCCCGCAGGTGAAGCTGGGATGCTGGACTAGAGGCTGTGAGGACCCCTAGAGTCTGTTCTATGTTGGGTTCCTTTTCTATCTTGCAAGGGAATTGCTTCCTGATGGTGGACACCACCCCGATGGAGAGCCTCACTGCACTGTCTCTTTCCCTCTGTGTCAGTGGGAAAAGGCAGCGGCTCTGACTCTGCTCACACCACAGCCAACTGAGTGTGGGTCTCATTCATTTCAAATATTCATGAAGTCCCCGCCAGGCCCTGCTCCAGATGTGAGAGAGACAGTGTTGAATACAATGGTCGTCATGGAGACTTCACTCTGGTGGGGGGTACAGACAGACAGGGCCCGGTGGTGGTAGTGCTGTGAACACAGAGGCCAGCTAGGGGGGCAGAGAGTGACTGAGGGTTGCTATTTTGGGTGGAGGGCATCACAGAAGGCCTCTCTGAGGAGGTGACAGCTGAGCACAGGTGGGATCACTGCTTTTCCCACTGGCCTAAGGTCATGGAGCGATTCTTCAGAGATGAGTTGTCTGGGTCATGGGACGTAGCTACAAACAGAAGGCAGTTTCCTAGACGTGCATTGGGGATCTGGTGGCCTGGCCCAAAGTCTGAGCATCTCCATGGACGTATGGGTGGACACCCTCCAGACTAGGGCTGCACATCCCAGCCAGGAGGCGCATCCTAAGGAGAGCATTTGTGGATGAGGCACGCCCCTGCTGGGCTGTGTCTGGCCCTGGAAAGGGAGACTATGCCAAAAAAAAAAAGACACTAGAGGATCTTGGAGTGTCCCAGCTCTTACCGTGGGCATCTTACTCCTCGCACACCCTCATCCATCCAGAGGGGCCCAGGCTGGTGTGCCTGGAGCGCCACTATCCCAGAGCACAGCCCTATCAGGGGGACTGAGAGGCTTCGAAGAGAAGAGGAATGGGAGGATGGAGTGGGGAGTGGTGGCAGCTGGCCAGCCAGCTCTGTCCTCACCAGCCTGTGAACAGAGCCTAGAGAAAGGCCAGCGGGAGATCTGCTCTCTGCTGTTAGGCTGGGCCTTATCTCTCTCCTGCAGATACACATCTCTGTCTGCTGAATGCTGGCAGGCCACAGTTATCCTTTGAGCTCTGAGCCAGATTGAGGAGTGGGTACTGGGCTCTATGTGGCCTGGCAAATTGCTCCCTGGCCTACCTTAGCTGAGGGCCTGCTTCTGTGAGCTGAGTGTCCCTGGCCTCAGCCCCAGGTGTCTCTCCTCTCGAAGCATTTCTATCCTCTATGATGTCACCTGGACCAAGATCAATTCACTGTGCCTCTCCCCACCCAACACAGACAAAGATTCCATTCAGGCCTTCCAATTTTAGGATAATTCCAAGGAATATCAGTTAAGGGTCTGTCTTGAAGAATGTCTTAAATGCAGGTATATGACATGAGCTTGGAATCAGATCTCTGTGGGGTTGTCAAACGTGAACCTCTCCAAATTAGCAAAACGTCAATATCTTTCTTTGGGGGACTACCAATCTCTCCTCAAAATTGTTCAAGTACCCAAGAGAGATGACTTCATCTAAGAGGGAAGTCCTGCATGTAAACCCCAAGACAATAAACAAACAAACAAACAAACAAATATATAAATAGAAAGAAAGAAAAAGAAAAAGAGAAAAGGAAAAAAAAAACTTGGAGTAGCAAATGGAGAATCAGACCAGATCTCCACGTTCCTCATTTTAGAAAATTCATCTTTCCTTGGAAAATAATAAATGCTGGCTAGGGTGAGTTGGGTGCCGGGCATTTTCAGTTATTCACATGCAATAACTCATTTAATCCTCACAAGAACCCTATGAGGTAGGTGCTATTTTATCCCCATTTCATAGACAGGGAACTGAGCTCAGGGAGAAATAAATTCTGCTGCCTTCTGTGGCTAGGCCAGATTGAGCCCACATCACCTGAAGTGCCCTTTCCTTCCAGCCAACCTCAGCCGGGGCTCTCTCCATCCATAGGAGAGCTTTTAATAAGCTCTCCAGGATCTCTGTCCCTTTCTTCCCAGAAATCTTGGCTTCCATGCAAAGAATATCAGCCCAAGAACCAGGGCACACTCCCAGAATGAGGGCTTCTGGCCCCAGGTTCTACCTCACCAGGCTTGGGCCCAAAATAAATCATTTCATTAGAGTTAATAACATAGTCCCTTTAACTGCAAAGTGTTTCCAAATAGAGGATCCTCCAGTCTGCTTTAATGAACAGATAAGAATCTTTGTAATTAACTCAGTGATGGCTTGCATGTAAATGGGCATTCTTCTGAGTGCTATGAGACTACTTATTTATTGTTTTAAGTCTGGAGTAAATATTCTCCTGACCCCACTCTCCAATAAGCTCCTACCCAGTCAACCACCCCTGAAGGTGATTTACACAGATAGGCAGCTGACCCCCTCTGAAGAGACCCACGTTGCCTGTCTTTATTTAGCCCCTCCCCATTAGGCCCACCTATCCTTCACTCACGACTCTGGACCTGGCCACCACCCTTGCGACCTCTGCCTTCCTTACTGGTGACGTAGACAGGCTGTGAGGGCCCTGCCCCATAATGTGGTCGAGCATTAGCTACCCCTGGTTATCACAGCACTGGAGCTGTAGGGCTCCAAATGCTTATGTGCATGCGTGTGTGTGTACATGTGTGCATGTAGGGTATACGTGCGCATGCACTGTGTGTGTGTGTGTGTGCGTGTGTGTATGTGTGCACGTGTAGGAGGGACATATGCCCGTTCGTGCATGCCTGCAAGCATGAATAAGTAGGGCTGCTCAGAGCGTGCCTTTAACGATGTGTGCTCTGTGCGTATGCCGGAAATGTCTGCATGTGCGCTCTGCTTGCCCTGTCACCCACGAGAGCCCTGTTCCTCCGTGTCTGACAAAGGCAGCACTTTAATCACTGGATGTGTCTGGAGCTTTGTTGTGTCTGTTCCTGGAACAGGGTTTGCTGGGGTGAAAGGTCACCCTGTGGCCCTAGCATCTCTGGAGAGTTCCTGGTGTTGCTGCAGCTGCTGTAGGGTTCTTTGCTTCCTGCCTCTCTTCCCACCCCAGGGGCTATGGTCCCTGCCCAGTGGGCTAACCACAGACCAGCCCTCCTCTGGGCCCCCCCCCCCACACTTCCCTGGATCCCTGGATAGACAGCCATCCTACAGAGGATCTAGAACCTGGAACTGAGCCGGGTGGGGGTGGGGTACTGGGAGACAGACTTTGAAAGGAGGACACTGTGGACAAGTGTGGGTGATGAAAGAGGCCCTAACAGTGTCCCAGTTCCCATCTGTGCTGATGAATTGTCCACCAGAGGAGGGGTAGACTCTGCTGTTTCTGTCTCTCGGAGGGGTAGAGTACATGTGCCCGAGCGGAGGTAGAGTAAATAAAGAGGGGAGGCAAGAGGGACCCTTCACTTACCACCTCCTACCACCTGCGACCCCCCACCTGCCTTCTTTCCTGACAGGTCAGGGTAGGATCTGCAAGTGGAGTCCACTTTTAAGGCAAGGGCTAGGCTGCCGAGCTGTGCTACAGATGGACACAGAAGTCCACTGCCAGGGCCCTGCTCACTTTCCTTTTGCTTCCTGTCAACTCTCCTAACTGCAGGACCCCTCCTTGTGGGAGAAGCTACAGGATGCAGCCCCAGTGCCCCTGTCTATGAATTGCAGGAAAGCCTATCGGGAACTTTCATAATAGAGGAAAAAGAAAGTCATTCTGGAATTGCAGAAGATCAGGGTTGAAAGGATACTGCCAGCCCCTAAAGAGGCAGAACGAGGGCTCAAGCTCTGCTCAAGCCCTGCTGGCCTGGCTTCTCAGGAGGTCCTACAGCTGCTTGCTCAGGCGGCTGGGAACTCCACAAAAAGTTGAGGCCCATCCTGTGCTCTAGCCCTGCTCAGCTACCAGGAAGGGGTTGTCAGGTACTGTGACTCGTTTGCTGGGACCTGCACTGCAGAAGGGTCACGGCTAGGCTCCTGACTGGGACACAGGGGGTCAGTCTGGGGAATGTCCTCAGATAACACCACAGAAGAGGGCAAGAGACTCATACCAGGTCACAGTGCAAGTGGAGATGCCCAGGGGACTGGAAGCCAAGCCCCTTGGCCTTGACCCAGGCCTCCTCCCTATACGCCAGGCTCTTTTTCCTCCCTGAGAAGTGAGAATGATTGGGCCCCTCTCCTGGGCCTGTCCCATACCTAGACAGCAGCAGCCCAGGGTCACCTGAGGGTCACTTCCTTCTCCTCCTTGTACACAGTCCTCTCAGCCAGGCCCCTGTACCGCTCAATCCCTCTGGACAGGATAAATCCATCCCATCTCCTAATCCTTAAGTAGTTGTTTCTGACTTTCCAGCCATCTGGTAGACCCTCCCGAATCCCTCCTCACAACGCAACCTACGACCTCGCTCCAGACTGCCTTTCTGGATTAACTGCCTGGCTTCACGTTCACTTTATTTCTTCCGCTCTGTGTGCTAAGGGCCTGCACAGATTACCGTTCGCGTATCTGCACCTGTTTGGATGTTCCTCTGAATGCATGATGTCATTTATTCAGGGTTAGGCCCTCCATCAGACTGGGTGCTTCTCATGGGAAGGTGGATTGTTTTTCTCCTCAGACTTGGAGCCACTGTAGGTCAGGGCCTCTTCCTCCTCCATCGGACTAGGAGCTCCCTGAGGGCGGGGGATGGACAACTTGAACTTTCAAGTTCTGTCTTAGCCCCGAGACTCATTGCTGCTCTGCTGGCACATACAGGGGTACTCACCTCTCCCACTTCCCCCTTAGCTCCTTCATTATGCTCCCCCAACCCCATAACATGGAGAATCCGAGATCCCTGGGAGCAGCTGCCAGTGGCAGCATCAAGTAAAGAATGGCAGAGATGGCAAAGCCTGGAGGACAGCCGAGAACCACTGAAGCTGTTACCCCTGCCTCCTGCCCCACAACCGCAATCTCTTTAAGAGGGGTAGTAGGTGGGAGGTGTGAACTGGCAGGGCTGGATGGTGCCCAGGGCTTCACAGCTTAAGACCCAAGAACCATCAAGACCAAAGGCAGTAGAGGGACCATCTGGCGGTTGGAATTTGTTGATGGTCCTGGCTTATTCCAGACATGGGTGGTGCCAGGCTTGGCCACATGACCAATCAGTGGCAGAGTGAGAACTCCCACCAAGCACCTGGACTCCCAGCCTGGTGCTCTTGCCACTGCACCAGAATGATTCTCTGAATTCCAAGTCCCCACCAAGAAGGGCATGGGAAGCCAATGTGACCTGTGTCTGCATCCTGGCTGTGCTATTTATTTGCTGTGTGGCATGAGACAAGTCATATAATTTCTCTGAGCCTGTTTTGTCACCTGTAAAATGGGTATAAGATCATCTGCCTTAGTTGGTTATTGTGAAGAGTCAATGAAATAATGGATCTAAAGTGGTTAGCATGTAGTGAGCTTTCAGTAAATGTTAGTGCCTTAATAATCCACTTCCTCTGTTAGATCTATGGTAAAGATTTAATCGACGCTCATTACGCTACCATGGCAGGGCTGGGGGCATAGAGGTGGGGCATAGGGATTAGCTTCCCAGTTTCTCTTGCTCAGGCCCCAGAGGCTAAAGGGACAGCCAGTATCCCAAGGGAAAAGGCAGGTGCCAGCTCACACCCACCTCCCTACACTGGGCATCTCTGCTTGTGCAGCCAGCTCTTCTTACAAAGCCAGCTCAGCACCGTGCTCAGGAAAGCTCTGCTGGTTCTCTGTTCAAAGGGTGACCAAGAGGACTGGATGGTTGTCTGTTGTGACACTCAGATGGGTAGGGATGGTGTTTCTGATAGGGGCGGAGTACCGTTCCTCTAACAATGGCAGAAAGGCCATAGTGTTCGGTGTTCCATCTGCCCCAAACACTATCCTTGGTCTGAGCCTTAAATGGGGGTCCCACAGCCTGCCTTTATCACTGAGCACATCAAACCTTTAGAGGCCCATCCCTATCTCTCTCCCACCTCCAAATCTCTCTAACCTCATTCTCCTTCAATTGCCAATGTTGCTTCATGATGTAGCAGAAAGAGAGTAGGTTTGTGGCTGCCTGACAGGTCACTTCTAAGCTGGAGACCATGGGCAAGTCACTTGCCCTCTCTGTGTTCCTGTCTTCACATCTATAAAATGGGAGTCATGATTCTTATCTCTCTCGATGTTTGTTAGCAATACAGGTTTTGAAACTGTGGGGCCTCTTTGGGGAAGTCAGTGGATACCGCCTAGTAGTGGTGACTTCCATGTTTGTGCAGATGGGGAAACGAGAGCCCAGAGCTGGTGATGCACTGGCTGAAGGTCACACAGCAATTCACAGTTGGACCCGAGGAGTCCTTGGCAAACTGTCTTAGGAAGTTTCATCCCTTCTAGTGAGAGTTTCCTTTTCTGGCCTATTTATCATGTTTTCAATTTGGCTGCCAGATGTCTCCCCCACACCAAAGGCTTCTCTTAAGGGGGCACAGTGCCTGGCACACAGGAGGTACCTGTCAATATTTGTTGAAGACAGGCATGGAAGTGTGCCCGGGGCTGGTGTGGAGAGGGGAGCTGGCAGTGTGGGGTTGGGGCACAGAGCTGAGCACCAGGGTGGGGACAGGCTCCAGGTGGCTTCTATGCATCTCTGGCTCTACCTTCACTGACCCTGGCTGTCTGAGAAATCTCTTTCTGCTAGCAAGCTGATTCATGGGCCTGGTTCTCCAGTGCTCCCAGAGCAGCTCTCTGTCAATAACTATTTTTTACAAGGTCCCTCAATACGTTTTCGGGGTTGAAGACAAATTTTTAAAGAGGAGTTCGGTGCCAGGGCCATTCCAGAGGGGCTGTTAACTTAATGTCCCACCTCGGTCCTTCGGGCCTGCTCCCTCTCGAACTACACGAGGGTCAGGACTTGCTGTTTCTAGCAATTGCTTCTGAATTCTTGCATTTGGACGGTGGTGGGGTTGGGAGTGGGGGGTGGAGGGCGGGGTAGAGGGGAGGTATGAAGGGAAAAGGATACAAATTACAGGACAGGGAAGCGAGCGGGGTTCTGGCTCTGTCACTCGGTCGGTTGGATGACTTTCAGCCAACTGCTCTCTTCTCTGGCTCCTCGTTTCCCTGTCTGCGAAAGCCTGGATGCTGACAAACACCATCGCGACGGCATCCACTGTCTGCCCTGGAGTGGCCTGCTCTCTGAGGTTCATTTGGGAAGGAGGTCTTGGCATCAAGCAGTAGCTCATATCTCCTCTCCTTCACCTCCGTGTGGGATAATGCAGTTGTCAAAGTCTGCAGCTGAAAACCATGCTACCCACCCAGCTCTCTGTTCTCGCTGCCCTGGCCCTCATCTTTTCTGCTACAGCATCTTCCTAGCTAGTCCCCTTGCCCTTCCAATGCTTTCTTCACCCAGTGAGAAGGAAATAATCTGAACCTCAGGTCTGAGCCTGACTCCCAAATCCATGCTGAACCCCACCCCTACTCCCTCAGGCCTCTATACCTTTGCATATATGTATTTATGTTTCCCTATCACCAGGGACTCCTACTCCAGGCATGGGGAAAGCAATGCAGAGACATATGAGCAAGAGAAAGCATGGGGTGTCAGGCTGTGCAGCCTGTGGGCCTTCACACCCACCATCCTCCCTTCCTGGAATGTCTCTGGCCTCATCTTCAGCAAAATCAGCTTGAGACTGTCTCCCGCCATCTCCTTTGTGCCCCTTCAACCCAGGGCAAAGCTATCACAGATAGCATCCATCATCCCACATGACCATGGCCAGTTGACTCGTCCATCTTCCCTGCATGGCTGGGGCTCCTTAGGGACAGGCCCATGGTTTTGCTTTCATGCTCCCTGGCAGGGCTTATCACATCGCAGAAGCTCCATGTGTCGAATAAACAAATGGATCCATGTTTCAACTTTAACACCAGCACCCTCTCCCATGCACGTACCCCCAAGCTGGAATACGCATTTTCCCTTGACTCATATCTATTTCTTCCTGTAACTTGTGATTTTTCACACTGATCAGGTGGTAAGGTGTCAGGATATAGAAAATCCCCAAATGTGGAATAGTGCAAAGGCCATTTATAATTTGTGTTTGGACTTTAGTTAGTCAGCAAATATTTGTTGAACACTTTCCAATTCTAGGTACTGTATGAAAAACGACTGAGACTCCCCTCTGGATGGTCACTGTCAGGGCTCGTTTGCATATGAGTTGAGTTCTGAGAACTCCAGGAGAGCTGGCAGGCAAAGCCCCCCACTGGTTCTGTCCTGGGCACTGCTTCCCTATAGCTCTCTTCTGGCCGCTAAGCTACAACTTGGCCAGAGCTGGCTAATCTCTAGTCTTCCTTTAAGGCCCACACCTTACCTGAAAATTAAGCCTGGATGTGGGAAACTTCATTAGTTGAGAACAGCTATGTGCTGTTCTTAGCTAGGAGTTTCGTCTACAGCTGGGCCCCAAGCAGAGAGCTTTACATACCTGATATCATTTAATCCTCACAATGCTCCCAGGGCTGCTGTGAATAGTTAAGCAGATGACCATGGAAGGCAGGCGTCCTTCTGTGTTGGCAAGAGCATGTTGGGGCAGGTGCTAGTGCAGCCCGTCCTGCCCCTGGTTCATTCTGTAAGGGATGCTGGATGCTGTGCCTTCTCCTCTCCTCTATCCAAGGTGGTTGCTGTAGCCACCTGTCTACGGCACTGGAGGTTGGCCAGGCAGCCCTGGCTGAGCTCCCATTCAGGGGCTGCTGCCTGTGCCAGGTAGTGGTCTCCCAGGGCCAGGGGAGGCCGTGTGCATACACACAGGTCAGGTGCACCATGACGGGCCAGGTAGTGGTCTCCCAGGGCCAGGGGAGGCCGTGTGCATACACACAGGTCAGGTGCACCATGGCCCTCTTGGCGGGGGTGGGGGGGTGGGGTACACTCAACAGCCTTCATTCTCTCTTGCCTGGCTCCTGTCATGGAGACCACCAGACTCTGTTCATCAGTTCATGGAGAAAGGAGGCCTCCCTGAGAGGTGGCGATGGTGCTGGGTACGAACTTCCTCTGAGAGGAGGGCCGAAGGCAGTGAAGGAAATAAGTGAGCTCAGGTGTGCACAACAAACTCTCTCACCTCTCTCCTTACTTTTCTGTTCCCTCTCACCCTCAAGGCATTTCTCCGGAGGCCCTGAGACTAGCCCCTCCCTCCAGAGCCAATTGTGGCAGACTCCTAGAAGAAGCACCTCTTTGTAGGGGCACATTTCTGAGTCGACAAATCCTTCATCCTCTAGTGTGGGCATCTCCATAGCGCCAGAGGTCTAAGGGACCTGGATGTTGGAGGAGGAAGAGCAGCTGAGCTCATTCGTGTTTCCATTTCACATCATTTAGTGGACGTGTATGGACACGTGAGTGGGGAGGGTGGGTGTGTGCTCACGCACACAAAGATGAGACGTAGAGCCAGCCACCATGTACTGTCTGTTCTCTGGGAGCTGCTGCCCCCACCTCCAATCTGGTCGCCTCCATTTATTAAAGAAAAATCCGACACAGTGGTGGGTAGAACCCGAGAGAAAAGCGGCTGTGTGATGGGGTAGGGAGGCGCCCGGCTCCTTTCTGCCTTGCCCATCCTAAGGTCCTTCACAGCATTCCCTGGTGCCCTCTCTTCCCTCCCACCAGATTCTGTTTCCTGGGAGAATGGGTGTCTGCCCTTGCAGAGAGAAAAGGAGTAGTCAGCAGAGCAGGAGGGGCGGCTAAGGCGTAGTGTTGACCTTGCTGTGGGGTGGGCAGGAGGCATGCAGGCCTCCCTGGGCCCACCTGGATCATGGTGCTCTGGGCCGTGGCTTGTCTGGGGTGGATGGAGGATTCCTCCCCTTTATGTTCCTGCCCAGAGCCCTTAGGGGCAGAGGAAGAAGTCCTGAGCTCTCAGGAAGGTGCCTTCCTTGGCCCCAGATCCCTCTGGAGTCAGCTCCCAGATCCTGTGAAGGGACTGGGGGATGGCATCTGAAAGCCAGAAGATGCTACAAGTGTCCCCCTACCTCCCAAATGTTTTGTCCACAGCAAGATCCTTGGCAAGGCAGGCAGCCACCGCCTCCTCACCTTGCAGAACAGAAATCCCTGAATAGTGGTTTGAGAAAAGTTTTTGTGCAGCTTGTGACACAAGAGGCCCCCTTCCCTGCACAGGGGGAACACAGGGGACGAGGGGGGCAGGGGCGGGTCGTAGTGTGGGCCCACCTGGCCTCAAGATCGGCCTCTGTGCCTCACTCTTGGGGCAGCAGGTTTATCTAAGATGGGAGGAGGTTTGGAAAAGGTAGAATAAGGGTTGAGATCACTTCCTTCTAGCAAACTCCCGAGGAAGGAGCCCTCCATCTGACGGGGCAGAAGAAGGTAACAGTGTGAGGTGGCAGGGAGGACCAGATGAGGGAGGTGGCCACCTGCACAGAGCAAAGCGGCAGGAGCAGGGCGTATAAAATCCACGTCAGCTGCCCGCATCAGTGTGAAGAGGGGTCTTGGCTGTGTCCCCCACAGGGCCCCCTGTCAGGCGATGACACCTCTATGCAATCTCTTTGATTCTGCGCATGTAATTGTGCAGGTCTGGGGGTGCAGCGGGCCGTGTGGTGCCTGCCACATCCCGGCAGCCCCAACCCAGGTCCTCTTCGTCCTCCTCGTCTTCTTCACCGGCGGGCACCGAGTCGTAGGCCAGCTCCTCCGTGGGCAGCGTGGTGAAGGTGGTAAACTTGACCCGCTTGCGCTTGGAGGTGGGCGAGCTGGCTGGATCCTCAGCCTGGTCCCGGGCTGAGCCGCCAGAGGAGCCATCACCCCGCCCATGTACCTGGCTCTGGACACTGGTCTGCGAGCTGCCGCTGCTGTGGTGGTCGCCGTGGCAGCAGGCGGGCACGGTCTCCAGTGGGTTGCCAGCAGGCGGAGACAGCTCCCCCTGCACCCGCAGAGGCTGCCCGTTGCCCAGGAACACCCAATGGTGAGAGTGGTCCATGCTGGTCTGGCCCTCTGGCGGGATGCGCTTGTGCCGATAACGCAGCACAAAGACGATGCAGTTGATGAGGAAGACAAGAATAGCGAGGCAGAAGACGCCCAGCAGTGCGTACATGCCAATCTCCAGGTCTGTCAGCCCCCGGGGCATCTGCAGGAAGCCCGTGGGCAGTGGCAGGAAATCTTCTGTAGGCAGCATGGCTGGGCTGGCAGTGCCTGGGCCTGGGGCCTTGGGTGGGGGCACGGCTGTGCCTGGTGGGCCAGCTCCTCGCGCCTTGTCCTCGCCCCCACCGGGCCCCGGCTGGCTTGGGCCCGGGTAGTCATAGGTGGGGTCCTCCTCCTCCCGCCCAAAGTGTACCCGCAGGCCCACAGGGGTCGTAGCCAGAACACTCTTGCGTTTGGTTTTCTGGCAGCTCTCAGAGATGGTGAGCTCAGCACGGATCAGCTCTCCTGCCCCCTCTGCCTCGGCCATCACCAGCG
Source organism: Pteropus vampyrus (assembly GCF_000151845.1). Lineage (NCBI taxonomy): Eukaryota > Metazoa > Chordata > Mammalia > Chiroptera > Pteropodidae > Pteropus > Pteropus vampyrus. The sequence goes on along the minus strand of NW_011889139.1, from coordinate 98,029 downwards.
GGAAGGCCCGGTCCTGGGTCACAGTTGCCACCCGCTCATCCAGACTGCTCACTAGCAGCCCATAGTCCCGAGGACTGTAGAGGGAGAGTGGGGCTGTGGTACCATCACTGTAGGAGAGCCAGAGACTCAGGAGGGCTTCCTGGAGGAGGAGGAGGAGGGGATGAGAGTCAGAGAGCTAGATTCATCTGGCTTTCCTGCTGGCTACTGAGCTCTGTGAGGGCAGGGACCAAGGCATTCTGGCTCCCTGCTATATTCCCAGTGCCGAAACTGTGCCTGGCTGGTGGCAGGTGCTCAAGAACTATTGTTTGAGCAGGAGTCCTCCCCTGGAGGTTGTGAGGAGGGTACAGGGCACACTGTAGTCTCCTACTGCCTCGAGAATTCCCTTGCCCATTTCACCCTTGTCCCCTCGATGAGCTAAAGTAAGTTCTGTCTTGGGTCTAACTCAGGTCCTTTTTGCTGCAGGAGTAACCCTACATCTCCATGCCTGACGTTGGGATCATCCCAATCAGACGCTTGGAGATTGAGAATACATGCCCAGTCTTCTCTGTCTGCTAAGGCCTTCTAAGAATTGCCCTCTGCAGATGAGGAAGCAGGGCCCAGAGAGAAAGGATTGACCTGAGTCACAGAGCGATTTAGAGGCGGAAGACTTTTGGCTCCTGACTCCTGGTTTAGTGCTCAATGTCCACCTTCTCACTCCCTGTGCTCCTGCCTGTCATCTTTCTACTTTTGACTGTAGCTAGTGTCCCAGTGTGTCTGTGGGAGGCTGTAATTGGGGCTCTAGAGATGGGTGAGAGTAATTCCTCGGGGTAGAGGCAGAGGTGATGGGCCCTCTGAGAATCTATGAGGGGGAACCCTCAGCAAGAAGCTCTCAGGGTGGCAGGTGCAGGAAGCCAGACCTTGGTTAGACTCCCTGTGCAGAGGGGTGTGGGGTGGGGCAGGTGTGCAGGGCACAGAGGCTAGATAGATCTTCCATTACTTAAAGCCCTAATTTGGGGGACTCATGGCACAAGGGCAAACTAGAGCCTGCAAGTCCTCCTTCCACACCCCAATCCCCCAGGCTGGCAGGCTGGGCATCCAATTACCTGTTTGAGGAAGCTGAGGGTCTGCTGGGCAGCCGTGGTGGCCAGGATGGTGTGGCTGCTCCCGGGGCTGGGCCGTAAGGAAAGGGCAAGGCTGGCTACCACCTGGGCCTGCAGCTGCGTGATGCTAACCTTCTCCTCCGTCACCGTCAGCAGCGTCTCCCCGAGCACAGACTCCGTCAGCGGTGACACCACCTGAGGCAGGGTGGGGTAGGGGTGGGTGAGGGCCAGGAAAACAGCACTCCCAGGATCACCAACCAGGGAGGAATCCCAGTGCTGCCGGAAGAGAGGCCCACTGGGTGCGGCAGGCTGGAAGGCTCTGTTTTAGGTCTGCAACTGGGAACCAGGGTCTAGGGGCCAAGCGAGGGTCAGGGCTCACAGGAGCCAGGCAGGAGCACGGATGAGAGAGGGGCAGATTTTAAGGAAAACAACAGCTCTGCACAGTGATAAATAGCAATTGATATTCCAACGTCAATGTTAGGGAGACAAAAGGGAGTGCTGAGGACTGTGGCAAATGGGAAATGGTGTCAAGGGGGCACCAGTACTGACTCTAGCAGCTTATCGCTAGGTGGGAAGGCAGGCCCCGTGTTGTCAGGTTCATATGTTGTAAAACCAGAAATCTAGATTTCTAAAAAATTAGAAACGTCCCAATTTTAAAATGTTGGATCAATTGTTCTATAAACGAATATGTCTGAAGGCAGATTTAAGCCCAGGTCACTGATCACTGTCTCCTCTGTGAAAGATTTCTACCCAGGCACCCAGTTGTCCAGGAGGAAGGTCAGAGTTGAGTTCCTCCACCCCGAACTCCCTTTCCTGGCCCCTAGGCTGCCCGAGCCCTCTCACCTGCTCCCCTTCCTCATCCGCACTTGCTCTCAGGGACCACATTGACCAATGCAAGGTTGGTAAGGCTGGTAAGGCTTGAAGGGAGATCCAACGGTGAAGCTAAAGGACCTTGACCTTCGGTGGTGGAATTTTAGGCAGAGGGGCAGGTGGAAAAGAAAGTGTGTTTTGGAGCCCGGCCAGTGTCACTCCCAGAGGCTGAGGCCCTGAAAATCCTGTCTGCATCCTCCCACCGCAGATAAACAAGGCTGCTGGCACTGCCTGTTGTGCCTACCTTGAAGGGAGTGGTGCCTGGCTCCAGGCCTGCCAGCGTGCTGCTGTCTACCATACGTGCCACTCGGGGGTCACCCACCCGCATGAAGTCGCTGACCAGGTCGGTGACCTCCACCAGCCAGTCCGGGCCCAGCATGGTGACCACCTGGTCGGTGCCCTCGGATGACGTCGTGTGGAACTGGGTGAAGACCTGCAGAGTGGCATGCTGGTACTGCAGGGTGCAGCCGCGGCTGGTACTCTGCCGCCGCTCCTCCTCCTCCTCCTCCTCGTCCTCGCTCTCCCGGGCAGACCTGGGGTGGGGGGCATGGAGTCAGGGCTTCTTACCCTGGCAACGACCTGCATAAGCCCCTCCCCACCAGCCCTGCCAGCCCCTGGGGCTCCCCAGCTCCCACAAGTGGAGGCTGTGAAAATGGCAAGCCTTTTCCCTGGCTCATTCCTTCTGTGCCTGAGAAGTGTGGAGTCAGGAGTCCCAGGCTTTTCTCTCCTAGAAAGGCGCCTTCCTGACCCTCCAGGGCCCCTGTCTGCCTCTGCTTGGCTTCGCCCACGCCCGCAAAAAGCTGGCATCAAATCCTAACAAGTGCTGCCTCTTTTTCAGCACTAAGTGTGCGCCTGGCTCTGTTCTCAGCTCTGAGCTGGAGCAAAGGCGATCCCTGTTACAGAGTGCCGGAAAGCTGGGCTGCATTGTGTCCTGCGCTGTGTGGCCAGCAGAACTTGTAAGTGGTCAACCTGGGTATTTAGCTGAGATTTCCCAGCAGTGTCAAAAGGGCAGTCTGAGTTTCTGTTGCTGCTTCTAGTAAGATGCGAGAGGAGAGAGAGAAATTGAGGGAAGAACTGATGAGCAAAAGGGAACCAGGATATGATGATTTGGGGAATTTTCAGCCTATCTAGATGATTCACACAGTCTGACAAGCAGGGCCAGAAGGCTGTTGGAGAGAGAAAGTGCCAGTCACATGAGGCTGAAGGGGAGGGGCGGGGGTGTGTGTGGAGAGAAGCCACCTTATTTAAGAAATGCGAAAACAAAGAGAGTCACCGTCAGGAGAGCTTGCTCTGGAGAGAGAGTGAAGGGTGTGGCTACTGCTTTGCTAGTGCTTAGAAGGACTGAACCACCAGAATATTCATTCACACAGAGGGTTCTTTCACCTGTGTTAACTAATTTAATCTTGTGAGGTGTTAAGGTGCCCATTTTACAGATGAGGAAAATGAGGCACGGAGAGGTTATGTAAACAGCCCGAGGTTACCCAGATAGCAAATAGCAGAGTCCAGAGTCAAACCTAGGCTGGCTGTCTACCGAGTTCACTATGTTCTCAGTACTCAAAGCAGCATGAGCATCACCCGGGAGCTGGTCTGAAATGCAGAATCTGCATTTTGACAGAATATGTAGGCGAGTTGCGTGCCCATTAAAGTTTGAGAGACTCTGGTCTACACTGCCTTGCGTTTCCAAATCTTTGCAGAATTGAACTGAGCCCAGCTCTCATTGGCCGCCTGCTTCTCTCCCCAGTCCCACCCCTCTCCCTCTTCCCTGCTGGCTTTTCTCTCGAGCAGTGATGAGTGGGTGAGTGGGGTGCACTGAGTTTACATGTACATGACTCACAGAACAGCACTCAGGTGTGCGAACCTGCCTCCCAGAGAGGGGGCCCAGTATGAGTCACTCACTGGCTGATGCGCTCACGAAGGTGCCAGGCTGGGTCATGTGTGTACAGGTGTGTGTGCTCCTGTGTTGCTGTGTCTACTCCATTTTGTCTGTTGCTTGACTGGTTTCACCCTGCTCCCCAGCCAACTCCCTTCCACTCATTCCTTAAGACTTAGCTCAAGAATCACTTCTTCTAGGAAGCCTGCCTTACTTTCTCCTGGAGGAAGAGGTGGTTCTCTCTCCTTTGTGCCCCTCAATTCCCTGCTCATAGGGCTTCCCGCCTCCACCATGCTCTGTGGCATATACATGATGGCTTCCCTGATGGACCCAGAGCTTGCTTGGCTGGGTCAGGCACTGGCTGCATTCACCCCACATCTCATGCCTGGCACACATTAGCTGCTCAGTACAAGTTTGTTGATTGCATAACCGACCTGCAGACTATGTACATCTAGGGCCTTATACACATATGCAGATCAGACTGTGTGCCAGGGCTGGGCCACCCGCGAGTGTCCCGACTATCTGCTGTGTGTGGAGGGGCTGTACCTCCGGTCGGGGAGGATAGGTACCCTCCAGCCCTTCACTTGGCTGAGGCGAGTGTCCGAGAGCTCGATGTGCAGGGGCAGCTTGGGGACCCAGACTGTCATTTCCAGGGGGGCAGTGAGGACGTCGTAGCGAAAGGTGACCCTGGCATTCATGGACCCGCGAGACTCCTTTCCGCTAACAAAGACGTAGTCACAGCTGCTGGATACCTGGGGAGGGGGAGGGAGGTTGGTTGGCATGTCTTGCCCTACAGGTCTCCCTGTAGGGCAGTGCAGGGGACTGCAGTCTGACAAGCAGGGCCAGAAGGCTGTTGGAGAGAGAAAGTGCCAGTCACATGAGGCTGAAAGGGAGGGGCGGGGGGGATGTGTGTGTGTGTGGAAAGAAGGCACCTTATTTAAGGAATTAAATAGGCTTCGGGTATCCCCGCCTCCATTCTGTTTTTCCAGAGATCATCTCTTAGGGGCTACTGTAGGAGGTGTTTGCTCCCTGGCAAAGAGCCAACATCCAAATGTTTTTACAAGGGGCTGCTTCTGACTGGCAGACCATACTCAGAGGAGCCTTAAGGCTGAGGATCTTCAGGACTGGCAACCCTATCCCCCATGACTGCCTGGGCTCTGGAGCAGGTGTCTGGCAGGTACAGTCCTCCACAGTACAGAGGAGGAGCCTGTCTTGAGTAGGATACCTGTGCTCAACTGGGCAGGGAGGAGGTCAGGTGGAAGAGTCGGGGGTGAGGGGCAGACTCACAGCTTCTTCTGGGCCCCTCTGACCCAAATGCCCCAGGAAAATGGGCACTGGTTAATTTCAGGCAAGGGAGCTGTTCTAGCCAGGGGTTGAGGTGAGGGAAAGGGAGAGGAAAAATCCAGACAAGAAAACCCCAAGCACAGACAGGTTGATGGTTGCCACCAATGGCTGCAGCTTTTGCAGATGCATGCCCACTTGGATACCAACTTGCACCTTAGAGGTTCCCTGGATGGGGCGAATGCCCACTGAACACATCTGGGTGGAAAACTGTGCCCACTCACAGAAGTGTCGCTGCCAGTACTTCAGGGCAGATGCAGATGGGTGTTCGCATCAAACGTGCCCACATATACACCTGGCACACCCTGGAGTGAACATCGTGTGCAGTATATTTAGGTGTTCCTGCTGGTGCCTGCCTGTGGGTGCACGTTGTCTGGTTTAGATGCAGCCTATGGGCTGATGACACCCTTAAGGCTCTGGTGGGGGGCGGGGAGGGTGCTGGGGCTGTGGCTCATCGTGGAGATGAGCCCCTGGACTGTCCCAGACTCCTGCTAGCTCTCTTAATCATCTCGGAGGGGTGGGTGGGAGTGGGACAGCAGCACTGCCAGAAATGTCCATTTCCCACTTCAGAAGGCAAAGCGTTCCATCTGAAGGCCGGCGAATTCCATTTACAATATTGGCAAACTCCAAAAAGAACCTGAGTGTATTTCACTGAGAACGGAAACAAATTCCATTTAGAATCTTCACTCATTCCCTTTGGTATCTAAGCTATCACGACTTTGTTCTGGTCCCTCTGAGGCTGAGGAGGGGGGAGGTCTGGTTGGCAGAGGAAGGTGCTGGGCTCTTGGGAACAGGCCCATTTCTTCCTGTTCTAGCCTGCCAGCAGTGGATGGCCTTGGTCCTGGGCAGGGCTTGCATCCCTAGGAGGTGATGGGGGTGTGGGACAGAGTCATCTGCTCTGGCTTACTTGGAGGCCCTTCTTCTTGAATGAAGGAAAGGATGAGGTAAGCCTCAGGCTCTGCAGACACCTGGAAAGATCCAGGGCAGAGCATGGAGAGAGAGAGAGCATGTGCTTCGGGTTAGCCCCAGTGAGCCAGAGGGAGGACGCCCACCTCCCCCTCCTCCCACTCGCCTTCAAGCTGAAGGAGTCACGAGAACAGATTCTGGTGTCTAATCATTGATTTGGGCACCTGCTGGAGGCTGGCATGGCAAACTGCACACCCACCCTAAGGTTCTGGGGCTGGACACGCTCCTGTGTTACTGCCTGCTCCACTGCTTCTGACCACTATCCAAAGCCAGGGCAGGGGCAAATCTAGGAGGCCTTCCTGTGGGGAGGTGGCAAACTGGGTCATTTGAGTCAGATTAATACCTGTTTGCTGGGCCGTGGAGGCCACTGGGCCCAGAGTGGGTCTCTCAGGAGGAGTTCAGGGGCCTTCGGGAGTTGGAGGAAGTGGGGCGTGTGTGGTCAGAGTGGGTCCTTCCTTATACAACCTTCACTCATGGCCTCACATGCTCCTGGAAGCTTCCTCCCTCTGCTGGATCTCCATTTGGGTTCTGGGCGTGTTTCTGAGGAGTCTACCCCCTGCCCTCCATTGCCTTACCCAGTCCTGTTGCACAGCAGGGGGTTCAATAACGACTTGCCAGATTGGATTGAGTTCGAGTTGTCAATGCTGCCTTCTCCCCTCGGCCTGCCAAACAGTCTCGTCCTCATTCCTACAGGTAGCCCTCCAGGACTGGTGGAGCAGTACCCAGGGCTTTCCCTCACCCCACACAGGAGGGATACGGGATACCCATGGCTCCTCCCTGCTCTGGTCCCCCATTTCCTGTCTTCCTGCCTACCGAAGGGACCTGCCTGGAATGTGAATTCTCCTCTGGCTTGGGGTTCCACTCCTCCATGAAGATCTGAGGCCTTCTTCTCAGGGGCCCCACCTCCAGAAAGCTCACCTTGATGATGTCCTCATTGTCAGATTCACATTCCACCAGGGCAGAGACATCTAGGATGATGCCGGTCACTTCGATGGCGAGGACTTTGACAGGGATGGCCACCGTCCGGCCTGTCAGGATGGCCGTGTTGATGATCTCTGTATCCTGTTGGGAAGGGAGGAATGTGGGGCTCTGCCAAGCTTGGGTGCTTGCTGTCCCAGGATGCACCCATCAAGGCCCTGGCTCTTTACTGACCCCACTCCTCAGATGTACGTCCTTCCCATGGGGATGCCTGCGCACATGTGCAGGGCGGTACATCCACCCAGCTTCGTGAAACTTCCCAGAAGTCTGCTCGCTTGGACTTCTGCAGTAGCTTTCATGGTCTAGGTCACTCTGCTGCCAGAAAATAACCCTTCCTCAATCCCCTCCCATCTTCTCTCAACATCTTCCATGCTCCTCAGGACTCACAGAGTAAAGTCCAACACATTTGCCTGGCCATTCAAGGTGTCCCTGGGCTGGTCCCAGGTGATTATTCCAGCCTTACTACCCTAATGCATTTTTCCTAAATCCATTGCTTCTTTGAACAAACTACTCACATTCCCATTGTCACACCTTTGTCTGTATGAGCCCCTGCCTAGAGCACCCTCCTCATCTCCTCTGATTGTATGAGCCCTTCCTCCCATGTGACCTTCAAGGTTTAACTGCATGGCCACTTCCTCCAGGAAACTTCCCTTGAGTGGTGCCTTCATGGATGACTTCTCCCACCTGCCCCCCTCAGCATCTGCTGTGCTACTCGAGCACCAGGCAACAGCCTGCCTCTTGTGAGTACACACACACGCGCGCGCGCACACACACACACACTTACATGGGCACACGGGTTCAGGAGGCAGCCACATACCCAGGCACTCGTTCAAACACACAAGTGCATCGACCTATATGCACACTTAGCCATGCATATCCCTGTCACATACATGCCCATGATAGCTACATGCATTCACAGGTCCAGTCGCCCGGCCTGCTCACCATGGCCAGGGGCAGGATGGCTTGCATATCCCGCTGGATGACCGTCAGCTCGGTGACTGCCCGTTCTAGGTCAGGCAGAGCACCATGGCCGCGGTAGTCAATGTGCCACATGATCCTCCGCTTGACTGACTGGCTGGTGAAGTTCTCCATCTCAAAGTCCAGCTGCAGAATCTCCAGGGGCCCCTGGCCCTCCCTGCCAGGTGGAGGAAAAAAGGCAGAGCTGGGGAGGAAGAGCTGGGAGCAGCTCACGAGCTCTGAAACCCCTATGGAGACCCCGGTCCTTCTCGGCAGCCTGCCTGCCGAGGCCCTCTGAGCCTTCTCCAGCCACCCGCCCGGACTCAAAAGTCCCCGCAGACTAAGCCCCAGCCCTTCTGCAAGCCTGGCCTCCTCTACCAAGAATTTCCCCACCAAACCAAGTGCCTGTCCTGCAAAAAGGTGGACAGAAGCACCACCTCGGCTCACCATGGGGGCAGGGGTGTGCCCTGGGCCCAGGCCACATCCACGGTGGCTGTTGAGTGCTTTGCTCCAGTCAGCAGCTCCGAGGTCACGTGCCACTGGCCACTCCGTGACTTGGTGCCTAGAAGGGTCACACCCTTCTTGGCCTTCACTCTGGGACAAAGGGGTAGGAAGAACAAAAGAACATCAGCCTGGGGCCCAATGACTGCCCACCTGCACCACCCCTAGGCTGGGGCTGAGAGTAGGGGCAGCAGGTAAGTAAGTTCCCCTGGGCCCTAAACTCAAAGCTTGAGACTAATCGTTCTCAAGCTTTGAGTATCAAGTAGCTCTGGTATCAAGTAGCTACAACCTCTGACCCTCAATGGAAGCTATAACCACTTCTGCTACATCTCTGCCGAGTCTTTACCTAACCTCTACTTGCATACCTAGTAACAAAGGACTCACTGCTCCTGCACCCATCCCATTCCATTTTCAGAAAACCCCTAAGGACTAGAACCTCTTCTCTGTATCTAACTGGAATATAATAGCCACAGGTTCTACTGGGCTAATGGGGCAAGAAAGAACAACTCTCCTCCATCTTAATTATAGCAGTTCTTCAGAAAGCTAGGAAGGCGAGCAGGTTTCTCTGCGTCTTCTTTACTCCAGGCCTACAAGTTCCATTTCCTCCGATTGTTGCTTTTTTTTGCCATAATTTTAAGTCACTCGTATCCTAGTTACCCTCCTCCGGACACTCTGAACATATAAGGTGTAGTGTCCTATACTAAATACAACACTTCAGCTGTGCTCTAATTACCACTGACGAAAGCAGAATGATTATCACCTCCCTAATTTTACATGCTCTATTCCTATTAATGTAGCCTGAGATCTCTGACTACTGATTTAACTCATAGTCACATTCAGGTATCAATCATTTAATCAGGTATGATCCTTTCCAGGAATATTTGAACTTGAACGTAGTACACCCAGGACAGAAGGCAATACTTAACTCAAAGAAGTTGGAGGCTAACGGTGATGTTTCAGTTCCCATTGCATAGTGTTTGGGGTGGGAAAGGGCATTTTGGTGGGGCCTCTCTTATGAACCACCCAATATAGCTCAAACCATGGATTCCTACTGTGAGACATCATTATATTTTATGGGGATGTGATACAATTTAAGGTATTTCTGAATTTGTGAACTGTATACTTCTCAGGGTATAGAAAGAGCTAGGAGTCCTGAAAGCTTTTTTCTTAACTCTAGGACTGGATAAATGTTCCAACACAGGCACACACTCCTGCTCATCATTTGGCTTCCAGCAAGGAGCTGCTCTCTGATCTCCATTTCTCTTCGGCCTCAGTCTCATGTGTAAAATGGGAGGGTTGCATCAGCTAATGTCTAAGGGCCATTCCAGCCCCCAACCTTATCCTCCTGGACATCCATGCTTGTGAAAACTGATATTTCTCCTTTACTAGGACGTCATTTCTGTGAGATGCAGAGGTAGGGGCAGATTTCTGTTGCCATGAGATGTATGAGAATCCTGAGGCTCAAATCAGTGAGATGTGTCTTCTGAGGTCAGTCGAGTGATAGATAAAGAGCTGGGATTGGATGCTGGATAGGCAGGCTGGGTGAGCCCCTACGAGGGGTCAGATATGCATTTGACCTTGGAAGGGAAGCCAGACTCTGACCCATAACCCCCTACCTGAGTGTGAAATGCTCCACACTGGGACTGGAGGGAGAAGAGGAGTTCGGGGCCAGGTAGAGGAGGATGCTGAGCACTTCCCCAGGCTTGAGGGGCCGATCTGGCAGGCGGATCATCAGATTGCTGTCCAGCCTGTGCTCCTGCAGGGTCCTCCTGGGGGGTGGGCGGAACAGGCTGATGCTCCCTATGCGCAGCAGGGGGTGCTGGGTAGGGCTCTCAGCCCGGGCCCCCACTCCAGCCCCAGCCCCCCGCCGTGTGCCCCCACAGCCCCCGGATGCATCAGGGGTGTGGAGAGTGTAGTACAGCTCAGCCTGCTGGCTCTCCCCCGCTGCCTCGGGTTCCAGCCCATCTGGAGACTTGTGCCGGGCGGTGGGCGGTGCAGCAGGGGCAGGGGGCCCGAACCAGGCCAGGGGCAGCTCGGCCTGCACAAGACAGGTGGCCAGGCCCCCGCTGAGGCGGCAGGAGCTCTTGACCTCCCGGGCATCTCGGAAGGCGTGCAGGCGGACACAGGGCAGCCGTTCGGTGACACCAAAGTCGTCCCAATCCCGGCCGGCCACGTAGAATAGCACCTGGGCCACTGGCTGTGAGGCGGGCACACGGGCACGGACGATGAAGGCCCGCACCTTCCAGTTGACTGTCAGGCGTTCAGGGATGTCCAGAGTGCTGGACGGCTGCAGGAGCTCCCGGGCCACCACCTGGCTGGTGCTGAAGGGCCCCAGGGAGACGTTGAGGACAGGCAGCTCCTTGGTCTGGAACACCACGAAGGGCTCGGAGTGCTGCAGGGAGCTGTTGGTGACCGCAGGTGGTGGGGGCCGCGCCTCCCGCAGGAAGAAGGCCAGCCGAGTGTGTGACAGGCGGTAGCTGATTGGCAGCACCAGGCTGGCCTGTGGCCCTGGTGGGCTGGGGCTGGCTGGGTGGGAGCGGCCGGAGGCTGGGGACAGACAAAAGAAAGACCTCAGAGTGGTCAGGAGATGCTGTGCTCGGACCCCAGGGCACCCCAGCCTCCCACTCTCACATAGGGCCATCAACTCTACACTGAGCAATGCCCAGCCCGGCTCTGTGTCCCGGGGTGGCCCTGGGCCAGGCTGCCCGGGCTCTAAGCCTGGCCCCGCTTTTGCAAGTGCATTAATTTCCTGTCACCACTGCTTCATTTCCTTATCAGCAACGTAGGGGTAAAGTTAATTCTAGTGCAAAACATTGTGAAGCTTTAAAGAGGTTTTGTGCCCCCTGCATCCTCATCTGTAAAATGAACGGAAGAATTCTTTCTGCCTTAAGGTGCGGTTGTGAGGACTTACACAAGTCAAGTGCATAATGGCTGGGAGTGGAGTGGAGTGCTGAGGAAGTGATAACTCACCCTCATCACCGCGCTCGGCGCTCGACAAGCATTAGTTTATTTGATCCTCAGATCGATCCTTTGAGCCAAATATGATTATTATCTCCATTGAGTCAACCAGTTTTCTAATAATAATTTCTCTTTTTTGAGAGCCTAGCCTTATGTTGTACAGATATAGGTATAAGACACTTAAGTAACTTACCCAAGTGATAAGGCAAAAGGACCAGCAATAGGATTTGAACCCACCTGACTCTAGAGCCCAAGCCCTTTACTGTTCCAGCTACTTCAGATGGGGCAGGGACCCCATATCCCCGCCCCCCCCCCCGCTTACTCCCTCTATATACCCCATACACTATATAGACAGGAATTTGATCCTCAGTTACTCAAGCCCAAATGTAGGCCTTGGGTTTGACTTCGTCCTCCTCTCTGTCCCCTTCCGCCATCCTCACAGGATCTTGCCATATTCTAGCGATTCTACCTCTTGACTCACTGGTACGTCCCAGAGTGCCTCTGTCCTCCATCCCCAGGCCCTTGCCCCAGTTTCGGCCTTACTCCTGTTGCTATGACTACATACCACCACCTAACTGAGCCTTCTCTCTCCCCAGCTCACCCTCTCCCTGGCATCCCCTCCCACACATAGCAGCCAGAATGATTTGTTGCTCCTGGACACAAATTGAACCTTGTTGGCCCCTCACTCCCAACTCAACACCCATTAGACACTCACAGAATAGGAAAGACCATAATGTGAAGCTTCAAAGTTTGAGAACCTGGTCTGGATCTTCTCATGAACCCCTGAGTCATATTCCTCCCCTTTGAAATCAGGGTAATAATAATAATGCTTATCTGATAGGATGTTGTGTTGTCATTGGTGTTGTTTTTCAGAATCAAATAAGAAAGTGCTCTATAAATTGCACAACAAAATGCAAATGTGTGTGTAAGTATTGGTAAAGTATCTCTCCTGCTTATAAAATAAAATCCAAACTCACCTTGCACCCGAGCGTGGCACTCAGGGCCCTCTAGAACAGGGCTCCAGGCTCCCCTTTCCTTGGGAATCTTCTTCCCAAGCCTTCTGCTGCCATTGTAACTGGACAACTTCTGGCTTTAGCACTCTCGGATGCCACCTAATCTCCCCCTCCTTGGCTCATGCGTATGCCCTCTGCCTATCCGCACACATCCACATCTTGAACATCACCTCCTCCACGAAGCCCTCCAAGATGTGACCTCAACTTCTGGAACTTTCCTCAGAGCTTTATCCTCTCTGAGGGACCTCTCATACTGAATTGCACGGGAGTTAGCTACCTGCAACGCTTTGCACAGAACGAGCCTTCAGCAAATCATGGTTGATCTACACTAAGTGAGATTCTCCTAATCGGCTCTGTGGTGGGTACTTGAAGTTTCTGCACATTTTTCATTTTACCACCATCAACTAAACCTTGACAGTTCCACAAACGTTCATACTCAATTTCTCATAAATGGAGTGAGCTAAAAAATGCTCTGCCCTTGAGGCTCTGGTGTCTACATCTTATTTTTAAAATCTGTGGTCAAATTTTCTCATTTAACAATGAGGTGATTGGCTTAGGGCATAGCAAAGGCCCTGGGGTCAGTTGTTCTAAGAGAAGTGGCATCTGCTCTCAGTACATCTCCTTAGGGCTGGCTCCTCCTGAGAAGCCCCTAGGACCAGCCGGGAAAACCACTAGTCCCTGGTTCTCTGGGCAGCCCATGCTTTTACCACCAGATTGCTCCCTCCATTCCCAGGAGAACTCTGTTTCCAAGTCACCCTTCCCCACTAGATGCTCTGTAGCCCTGCAAGGTATGCTGCTGCTGATGGTGGGGTGGAGATGGGCAGCTGAGTCCTAGATGAGGATAGGAAGATGTTTGGAGAGACGGGAGAAACTTCTTGGCTGATGCTTGGAATCCCTGCTCCATAGTTACCCCTGGAGTCTCTGAGAAGGCCCCTCTGACACCTGGGGCAAGACTGGCCCTAAGATGTGCTGCTTTGGAAGCAGCAGGAAGCAGGCAAACTGACAGAGGCTTTGGGAGTCAAGTTTGAGGCTTCTCCCTGCCACACTGACCGGACAAGTCGCTTGCATTTTGAGCCTCAGTTTTCACCTCTAAAATTGAGGTGGTGACATCAGCCCACTCGAAGGGATATTTAGAGTAGCTAAAAGACCAACGGGGACAGGCAGACGACACTGCTAGACATGGTGGGATGTCCAGGGCTGAGATAGGGAGGGGCCACCACACTTGTCCCACTGCGGGTGGAGAATGGCAGCTGCAGTCAGTGAGCTGTAAGTGCTCACTCTCCAGACCAGGGTGGACAGGGTAGGGACGCGGAAGTCAGAACCACTGCTCTGCCTCTCTTACCACCCCCTGGAGACCCCAGAGGCTGCTAAGTGGCACTTAGTCCCCTTTGACCCTTTTATTTTCCTACCCTCACGTCTGGCCATCTGGACTGCTTGAAGGCACAGTGGGGGCAGGGGCCACCAGATGGACAACGGACTCAGAGAGGCATGGAGGAAGGGTTGGAGAAACGTGTCTGCATGCACCCCTCACCCTCAGTAGGTTTTGGCTGAATGAATGGAATTCTCTGAACTAGCTGCCCAGCACTGACTGGGAGGCTGTGGGCTGGCAAATGCCTCCTCACTGAGGCACCAAAGAGGAGCTGGGATAGCCACTGAGGGGGAAAGGTCTGGCCTGGGCTGTTGTTGGCCCCTCCCAGCAACCTTGCAGATAAGGAGACTGAGTTTCTGGAAGAGGAAGCAATCGTATTAAGAAAACAGCTAGCTTTCAGAAAGGGAGGCCAGACAAGATGATTTTGGGGTACTACAATTTTAGTATTAATGTCATCGTGACACATAGCACTCCCGTCACCTCTGTGAATCATTCTGTCCTCTGGGGACCTAAGGCCTCCTCTATGGTGGAGTTGGGGGGTGGGGGCCCCTGAGGCCCCAGCACTAATCTCTGTTCTCCCCCTTACTTACTCTGGAACCTAAAGGAAGTTGCTTGACCTCTCTGGGACTCAGTTTCCCTGGGGTGCTAGGAGAGCTTCAGGAAGCATTCTGGCTGGGAGGAGGAAGGTGAAGCTGGTGGAGTTGTCAGCAGATCATCCAGTCAAGTTTTTAGAGACATTTCAGACGCATACATGTGAATGTGTGTGTGTGCATACGCTCACGTGCACTAACATGCACTCAGGCCTGCCTCTAACTTCACGCGGAGCTCTAACCTGCAGACATCACGGCATGCGCTTGGGAAGGAAAAGCTGACAGAAGGTTCCCTGAAGGAAGACAGATGGGGGAGTGGAGGATCAACGCAGAGCTCCTGGGGTCAGGCCAGGTCCAGAGGTCGTGGAGAGGTGATGCAGGGGTATGGCTGGGGTGGACTGACAGCCTGGACCTGCCCTGCCTTGGACACACTCCTCACAACAGGGGTGCTCACACTGTCCAGATTGACC
>NW_011889139.1:80114-83017 GCF_000151845.1 Pteropus vampyrus | reverse complement strand
CTACCCACTGCACTTGTGCTCCAGGCCAGCTCACCCTGCCGGCCAGACTTCACACTGTCCTCCTGTCAGCGGCCTTGGCTCTCCCAGGAGCAGCAGTTGGCTTTTCCTCGGTCTACACATCCTGCGCCTCAGGATTCACTTGGGTCTAGCCCTGGGATCCTCTCCTTATGGGAGGGGCTACTCCATGTCTTCACGGGCTTGTGATGGGTTATGGCTGAGTTGTGCCCCCCTCTCAAATTCATAGTAGAAGTCCTAACCCCTAGTACCTCAGAATATGACTGCGTTTGGAGATAGAGTCTTTAAAGGGGTGATGACGTTAAAATGAGGTCATTAGAACGGGCCCTAATCCAATATGACTGGTGCCCTTACAGGAAGAGATTAGGCCATAGTCACGCACGGAGAGAAGACCATGTGAAGACACTGAGAGAAGGTGCCATCTATAAGCCAAGCACAGAAGCCTCAGGAGAAACCAACCTGCCGACACCTTGATCTTGGACTTGTAGCCTCTAGAACTGTGAGAAAGTAAATTTTTCTTGTTTTAGCCACCAAGTCCCTGGTACTTTGTTATGGCAGCCCAAGCAGACTAATAATACATGGGGTAATAATACATGGGGACTGGTTATTTCTTCCCCTCAGAGCCTCAGTTTCCCCAGTAGGATGTGGAGACACCATACGGGGTAGAGGGAGGAAGACAGGGTGGGATCATGCAGCTTTTGTCCCCCAGGATAATGATGATGACAGCGGTTGGATAGAGGTCCTCCCTTTTCATCTCAGGCTGGCCCTAGGTGTCTGGGGGCACAGAAAGGGCCTCTGGTCACTCCAATCTTTGCACTTTCTCCCCAAGCACAGAGGCTCCTTCCCTGTTGAATATATAATCTGTGTGGAGGCTAGGGCCAGGCAGGCAGGGGGTTGGGGACACCTCTGGCCAGCTCCTTGCTTCTAATCAAGATCAGATGCCTCCTGCTTCTACCTCTAATTGTCCCCAAATTAAAACTAATCGCTTGCAAATCAGAAAAAAAAAAAAAAAGATTGTCATTAGCTTTGGTGAATTTGAGGCTGAGGGGCACAGCAGGGCATGCCAGCAGGGCCCGAGGGTGCTGAGCTATGAGAGGGAGGGAGAGAGAGAGAGAGAGAGAGAGAGAGAGAGAGAAAGAGAAAGAGAACCACACCAGATGTCAGTGCTTGGGGATCCTTTAGCACTTGCTCCTGAACCTGCCTGAATGTAAGAATCAGCCAGAGCAAACAAAACAATAACAGCAGTTTCTAGCTAAGCATGGAGGGTTGGGACTGAAGGGATTGCGATTTGCAGGGTATAACTTGGGGATGCTGACAGTCAGTGATCAAGTGCCCAGAGCCTAGAACAGTGCCTAGTACATAAGGTGCCAAATCTACAAATGGATCAATGAATGAATGAGAGGGGGCAAGAGCCATGGTTGATGCAGGTGGTGAGGATTCTGGGGACCATGTGGCCCATGATCAAGAGGCCAAGAATAGGCTATGTCCAGTGACCCCTCCAAACCCAGATGACCAGGCCCACAGTAGAGTGTGACGTAGGGGAGACTCCCCCACCCTGGCTCAGGAAAGCTGTTGTGGAGGAAGCTTTCCACTGGGGGTGCGTGGGAGAAGTTCTGATTAAGAGGATAGACTGGGTTCCAGTCCCACTCTTCCTTGGCTAATGGGTGGATCTGACCTAGGGCGAGCATGTCACTTCTGCTCTCTGGGATCCTATCTTCCCACTGGCAAAATGGAGAATTATGAACCAATATACCAATTACTGCAGAGCACGGTGTTGACGTGGGAAAAACCTATGGCTTGAGAAAAGTTCTTGTTTTTGTGTTTTTAATTAGTAATATCCAGTTTCACTGATAGTTTTAAGAAATCGAGCATTTATATGCCCTACTGTCGGGGGCTAAACTGGACAAGCTTTCTAGAAAGCAATTTCAAAACATGTTTTAAAAGCCTTGAAACTGTTCTTGCTTCTTGCCCCAGTAACTCTCCCGTGAGGAATCTAATAAGCAGAAATCGACTTAGATTTATGTAGAAAGATATTCACCACAATATTATGTTTATTAGTAAAAATTAGAACAACCTAAATGTCCAAAAGCAGGGCATGGTCAAATAAAAGCAAATGCCTGAGAATGGATGTATGCAGACATTATCGATCAAGTTCTTAAAAACTATTTACTCAGAATGGTAAATGCTCACAAAAGAGTTTGAACTAAACAAAGCAGGGTGCAAAACTGGCAATACTGCTTGTTACAAATTTTATATAAAAATATGTAGACTCTGGGAGAAAATACATCAAAATGCTAATGGTGGTTATCTCTGGGGGGTGAGGATTATGGGTGATCGTTATATTTGACTTTATGTTTTTATGTATTTTCCAGTTGTCTGCAGTGAATATGTATTGCTTATAAAATTAGAAAGAAAACAATAAATGTCATTAAAAATGAAGGAAAGTGTTTGAAGCTGTTCCAAGAATTAAACAATAAAACATAAGAAAATAAATTAAAAAACAAAAAGAAAAGAAAGGAAGGAAGAACTGGTGTGGTTTGGGAGCCACACAAACTGACATTCAAATGCCAGCTCTGACTCTTCCTAGCTGTGCAGCCTTGGGCAAGTTACTTAACCTCTCTGAACCTAGATTTCTATATCCATAAGATGAATGGAAACTATCTTAGAGTTGTCATGACTAAATAAGCAAATTTCTTGTTGCAGTTCCTGAAACAGAGCCAGTTCCAGTGTTCATTCATTAATTCATTTAACACTTACGGGTTATTTAGTTCTGAGGGAAGGGTAGTGCTGACTTGTTTTTCTCCAGCACTTGGTGCATTGTTTAGCTCATGTCGACATCTGTTAAGTTAAATAGGACAAATACAGAGATGACAGGTACATGAAGCAGT
>NW_011889139.1:69609-78338 GCF_000151845.1 Pteropus vampyrus | reverse complement strand
GTGGCCCTGGGAGGCTGTGCCTGGTAACACACACACACACACACACACACACACACACACACACACACACACACACACACACACACAGTCTGTGCCAGTCTTCCTCTTGCAGAACCCCCTGCCCTACCCTATCCTGAGACATCTATCCTCACCTTGGCCACCCCTTTTCCTCCCTCAGCCTAAAATTCTTCTCTCCACCAGACCAGATGCTGCCACTGAGTATGACCTCTCATCTTTGAGAGTAAGGAAGGAAATCAGAGAGAGACAGGAGGAGGCAGAGAGGAGGGGAGGAGTCAAGATTGGAGCGGAAACCTCGCTCAGCTCATCTGGCTGGTAGGAATGCTCCCTCAGAGCCCAGAGGAGGACAGGGGCACCGGAAGGTCAGGTGATCGCTGGACCCATAGGAGCTGCTGCTAGGACAGGTCCTGCAAGCTGGAACTGGCCATCTAGTCCTGCTACTGAGGCCCAGGGAAGGAAGCTCTGCTTGGCACACAGCAAGGTAGACCGGAGCCCATGGGAACCAGAGCTCTTATTTCCCGGCTCCCTGCTAGTCCCAGGGGGCACGTTCTTGTTATCCCCACAGCCCTGCCACCAGAGGAAAGCGATCCCAAGGGCAGACTGAGGTTTTGAGAGGCTAGGTGAGCCAGGGTGTCCCCTTGCCCTTTGCTCTCGTGGGATACTGTAAGTTACACTTGGCACTGGGGTGCAGAGTCTTGGGCCCAGGACAGAGAGGAAGGCTGAGAAGGGGAAGCTGAGAGCGGGGGTGATATAACTCCCCTGGGGGCAAGGACCTCAAGATGTACACCTCAGGGAGGTGGCCCTGTGCTGTAGGAGCCTGGGGCACAGAGGCAGGGTTTCTCTGGGGAAGAGCCCAGGAGAGGAGCCCCTCCCCCTCCAGTGGCCCTGGCCCCCTCCTGGTTCTGCTCTGTGAACCTGCCCTTGTGAGTTGTGAGCGTGTGTCTGTCTGTTGGTCTGTCTGCATCTGTGATCTCAGAATCGGGACTAGAGGCTCGAACAGGCTTGTGAAGACAAGGAGGCCTTGTATTTCCAGGCGGCCATCCATCACCCCTGGGAACAGCTCTTTTATTTATTTCTGAAAATCGGAAGGAAGCCCCACCCTCACCCCTGCCCCCAGCAACAACCCCTTGGCCCCAGACTGAAGTTTCCCAGATATAATAGGCCTGATGTGAGGTCCCTTTTGTGATGGAAAGGGTTGGGTGGGGGCTCAGGGATGGAGGAAGAGGGGTCAGGGGGTTCATTTGTTTGACAGGTCTGGAGTCTGCCAGTGGCTGTGGGACTGGGGACAAAAGGAAACTGCTGGAATAGCCCCTTGTTCCCGGTGGACGACACACTTTCCTTCCTCCTCCTGCCCGCTGCCTAACTCAAGCCATGTGCCGCAGAGGGCTCCCTGCTCCTGCCAGCCGTATGGGAGGCCCCGTCTTCGCCTCCAGAGCACTCTAGCCTCTCGTGGGACCCTGTTTCCTGGATTTCAGATCCAGCGAATCATGGAATGGGGCAGCGGGGCCACACTCATGGGAATGGCTCATGGGAAGGGCCATTTGGAGAGGAAGGCCTACCTTTGCCGCTCCAGTCCTCTGCAAACAAACGCCAGGGCCTTGGGGGCAGGGGAGAGGGAAGCAGCCAGGAGGGCACCCTCCCCGGGAGCAGGCCTGCTCCTTCCAATGAGGTCACACGGAACTGGCCCACCGACACCCCCAGGGCCTGAAAACGGAGGCTCACCCTACTCTGCTGACCTACCTAACTAGACCTCTGGTTCGGGCTGCTGGTGAGGGCTCGTGGAGGGAGGGTGCGAGAGGAAATAAGGCGAGGAGAAGGAAGCTGGGGGTGGGGTGGCTGAGAAAAGGAGAGAGAGAAAGCTAGAAATGGGAAGGGAGAGGAGAGGGGGGAGGCAGAGAGAGGGAACGAAGAGAAGGAAAACAGGAGATGAGAGTGGAGAAGGAGAGGGAGAGGAAGAGAGAGATAAGGTAGAAAACCCCTTGCTGGCAGGGCGGCCGGGGGATGGAAGAATGAGGTGGAGGAGGAGAGCAGAGGGCAGGGGGTGCCAGTGAGGGTAGGAGGGAGGCTGGGGGGCTGGTGGCCCAGGCCCAGGCCCCTGGGGACCCCTGAAAACCTGTATAGCCTGGTCTGGGAGCTGAGGGAGCTGCAGCAGGAGCAGGGGGGAGGGGCGTGCGGGGGAGGGGGCTGCTCTCTGAGTTACACTAAATGACTAATGTGCATTATCCTAATTATAGCGGAGCAAGCTGAGCCTTCCCACTGGCAAAGCCGCCTGCGTCTTCTAATAAACAATTAACTGCAAACAACAAAAAAAGAAAATGTGTGTGTGAGAAAGAGAGAGAGAGGGAGGGCGCGTGCGTGTACCCGCATGCGTGCGGGTGGGGGTGGCTTTGGAGCTGAGCCTTGAGAAGACAGGGCTTGGGGAGAGCTGGGGAACCACATCACCCCTCCAGCCCATTCTGCCCTAGCCAGGGTCAGGGCTGCAGCTAACAGCAGGGCTCCAGGAGGGTCGGTAGGCCAACGGGGGCCCAGCGCATATTTAGAGGCTGCTTATGGAGTGCTGGCACTGGGCTAAATGTGTCACACATTCTCACTATAACCCTAGGAAATAAGATTCCTGTTTTTGCCAATGAAGGAGCCAAAGCTCAGAGATGATAAGAGGCTTGCCCAAGGACACACAGCTGGGGTTAAGCCTTGTGAGCCCTCCTGATTTCCCTGGCCCAGGGCTCATTTCCTGGGAGCTCCAGAGCCTGGAAGTTGGGGACCAGGTGTTTTGATCGACTGCACTATGTTCCCAGACCTGCGCCGGAGGTGGGCATGGTTGTGAAGGTGGGACCTTCTCACTGGTCCACACTGCATTTACGTGAACCATCTCTGATGTTTTGACAAGAGTCCTCAGAGGTGAGCCTTCTTCCAATCCCGATTTCACCGAGGCCTAGGGATCGACAGATATCTGAGGTCCCAGAGGTTTAGTGGCAGGGGGGTTTGGAACTCAGACTCCTGATCCCTGGGGCGGGGGTCTTCTGGGGCCGTGTAGCTGGGTCAAGGGAGCCAAGGCCCAGTTCAGGCAGTTTCCTGTTGGGGAGGAGAGGCTAAAATGACTCATGGAGGATGGAGCAGGGCACATGCTAAGCAGTCTGGGCATCTGGGCCTGGAAGAGAGGCCCATGACTGACCTCTTGCTGTGCTTTTGAGCCTCGGTGGGTTTCCCTGACTCAGTTACAAGCTCCCTCATGTCTTCACCAGGGAGTTTTCTGAAGCTCCACTCAGGCCAGGCTGAAGGAAGCCTTGAGAATTGGGTGGTTGGGAAGGGAAGCCCCCTTCCTGCGCTGGCCCCCACGCTGGAATGTGCGTGTACACTGGGGATGGGCCAGACTCTTGGACTAAGGCAATGCCACCTGCAAGGAGCGACCTGGGCCTCAGCTCATCATCTGAAAAACGAGTAGGGTGACCTACTTGTCTTGCTCAAGACTGTCACGGGTTTAATAATGAAAGTCCTTCGGTCCCGGGCAAACTGGCGCATTCAGTCACCCTGAGAAGAAGTCTAACCATCTCTTCTCCCTCTGCATCACGGAGCAGTGATAGGGCCTAAAAGAGAGAACTGCGAGGTGTGCAGGGGTGACTATGTGGCCTGGGCCACTTTCCCACCTCGGGGGTGGGGGATGGGAGTCCTGGAAGATGAGACCGGCCTGCCAGCTGGGGAGAGACTCAGGATCCAAACCGCAGCCTTGGATTCGTCACTTAATCTTTAACCTTCAACTTCCTCATCTACAAAATGGGGCTAACAAAACCTCCCTATGTACACACAGGTGTTGTGAAGAGGAAATACGGGAATCCACGCAGAGCGCTTCTCACAGTCCTTGGCTCACAGCTTCCCCCTGGCCCTTCCCCTGCATCTCCCTCATGGGGCCCTCCCTGATCAGCTCTGTCCTATCCTAGCTGCTCCTCAAAGCCTAGGCCCTATTATACCTAGTTTCTCTTGGTGCAACATTGATTGATTGGCAGTCATCTGGTTGATGCTCCCTTGGCATTTCTGACTCGCTGCTAGACAGGGGTCTTCAAGATTCTCTGGTTCAAACCATTCACTTCACATATGAGAAGACAGAGGTTCAGAAAGGAGAAAAACCCTGCCCAACAACTCACAGCTGCCTCCTGCCCCATGTACCACTCTGCCTCTTTGCAGCTCTGGAAGACTGTGGGATGCTTTCCTTCCTGCTCCCCAGTCTGATGTTCCCGCGAGTCTTTCCTTCTTCCCACGGTGCTCCGCATTATCTTCTCCTACCTGCTTTTGAGTCATCTCCCATTCTGCAACCCACATGCCTGGGTCTGGGCGGCTCCAGCCATTTTCTTCCCGCCTTCTGTACCTTTGCACATGCTGTTCCCTCGGTCTGCTGTGCTGTTCCCCACATGCTGCTCTCGGTAGGTGTCGCTTGTCTCTTGACTTCTCCCAGGTGTCACCTCCTCTATGAAGTCTTTCTTGACCACCCCTTGGCTGGGTTAGGCAGTGATTTCTGAGCTGCCCACTTTGCCTTTCTGCACCTTTTTCTCTACTGCAACTGTGGGTGTGCAGGTTAGCTTTCTCTTAGACAGAGCCTTGCTGAGGGCAGCAACCGTGCCTTACACCATGCAGCCTGACTGCCTAGTACATCACTCAGTAAAGGTCTTCAACGAATAAATATTCAGCCCCTTCTCTGCTCAAGAACCTGCTGGGAACTGCCAGGGAGACAAAGATAAAGAAGATAGTTTTTGCCCTGAAGAAATTTGCCAGCTAACGGGGAGACCAGACAAGTACATAAATAACCATGCTAAAAGGTAGGAAGTACTGCAAGATTTTGGAAAAGTGTAGAACTCCTGGGTGTTCTAAGAAGAGCCAGATGCCGACATAAAAAATACCTGCAGGAGGAGGAGTGATTTAAGTAGTCAGGTCTTGAAAAATGAGCAGGAATTCAACAACCGATGTGATGGGACCCGCGTGGGAATCAGGGACCTTTCGGGTGGAGAGAACAGGGTGGCAAATGGCCGGAGATTAAAGGCAACTTTGGACTGAGTGGCATGTAGCAAAGAGAGCTGAGACTGGATGGGCAGGGGGCATCAGGGGAAAAGGGGCTTCGAATGCCAGGTGAAGGCGTCTGTGGATTTTGTCGTGGGGGTTTTCAAACTGTATTCCTTGGAACCCTAGGGCTCTGGGGAGTGGTCCCAGGCCCTATAAGGGATCCTGAACAACTTTTGTAATCACAGATTTTCATAAAGGCTTTTACATGAATAATAGCTCTTATGCCTTTAAAAGCTTCCCCATAATGCCATGGAGAATGGGGAGCCACTAGGGTTCTTGAGCAGGAGAGTGATGGCATGAGGTGGTGCCTGGCCTTGTCTCCCTGCCGCCATCCCAGACAGACAGACAGACAGACAGATGGGGACACACACACACACACACACACACACACACACACCACTTACACTCAGGAAGGCAAAAGCAGGGGAAATGAATGAAGCCGCCACTTGGAGAAGCTCATACATAACACGAGATGCAAGTGCTATGATTAATTCCTGGGCTGATGTTATCTCAACAACCTGGCAGGTCACTGCCCAGCTGGGAAGAAGAAGGTTTCCTGTGTCACTGGGCTCAGCGTTCCGAGGTGAAGGGGCAGAGACTCCTGGCAGGCACCTTCCCCCAACCCTTGCCTCACCTGATGGCCCTTTCTGCTCATAGTGGCCTTCTTCTTCCTCGTCTCCCATCCCCATTCCACTCCACTCCAGTCCATCTCATTTTCTTTCTCACATTTCTTCCTTCTTCTGGCCTTCCCCAGGCACCTACTAGGGGGATCCCGAGAGCAGAGCAGATGGGATGGCTTTCCCTTCAGCCCATGTGCAGAGCACAGGACCCTCTCTAGACACCCCCATACTCCTCACCTAGAACATGCTGCTCACTGGAATTCACCCACCATTTAAAAAGATCCTGAAATCCTACCTCCGTTAGGAAGCCTGTCAGGTCTGCTATAAAGTTAAGCTGATCAAGAGGTTCTTATCTCTTATGCTAAGGAGTCTGCGATCAGAATGATTCTGAATCTGAGTCCACAGTGCGAAAGAAGAGAGCCACAACTGATGAATGTTGTCTGCTGTGGGTGTGGACGGGGAACCGCTCATGGGCCTCTGCGTCACATCTTTACCCTCCTGGCTCCAAGCATCGGACAGGGTAATCGACTAGACGTTTTTGAGGTTCCCTACAGCCCTCAGATTCTGGAAGAGATTGCACAAGAGCGGGTGGCATCCTCTTCAAAGCTAAGTCCACCTGCTCCCCTGTCTTTGCTCAGAAGATCTGCTCTAACTTCTGTGATCTGAATGCCCACAGCTAAGTTTCCTTGCTGAGCACCTCCGGTCCTCACTTCTGAGAGGAAGCGACAAAAGGACAGATAACAGAGTCGCATTCCCACCAGTCTTTGCTCACTCCAACTTAGGGGCAAGTGTAAAGTCCCTCTCTGAAGGTCAAAGTTTTAACTTTATGGGTATAGATGGACGAAAAGCTAATTCCATCTTGGGGCACGCAATTAACAATAATGACGACAATATCATACCTTGAACTCTTCCAGGTGCCAAGCGTTTTATGTACTCTGGCTTCTCCTATGAGAGCATGAATCCATTATCCCAGTTTTATACAGAAGGATGCTGCAGCCTAGCCATGTTCAAGGTCACAGCTTATAAATGACAAATCTAGAATTCAAACCCAGGTGTGACTAGCACCAAAGCATTTGCAAGGAATCCTGGGGAAGAGATCTGTCTGTTGTCCCGGGGAAGTTAGGTATCCTCCTCAGGACAATGAAGTTAGAAATCCCCTGAGTACCTGTCACCTTGCACCCTCGTCTGTCTCCCTTGTGGTCTGTGGCCCCTCAAACATGTGGGCAGTGACTCTCACCTCTATCCCCAGTCACCAGCTGACATATAGTAAGTTTTCCTTAAATATTGGTTGAACCAAGATCAGTGAATAAAATTTGGGGAGAGGCAGACTTGGAACTAAAAATGAGTTTGTAATTTCTTGGGGTCAGAGCAGCCCCACAATAGAAGGGCTGCCTTCTGGGGTAGTGAGCTCCTCATCCTCAAAAGGATCCTAGCCACTTGAAAAGCCAATGATCTCCATTGAGAATGCTACACAGGGGTTTCTACACAGGCAGAGCATTGGCCTAGATTACCTTCCAACTGTGAGATTCTGTGAGGCAGCCATACCCCCTGTCATTGCCTTGTGGTGGGTGGGATATATTTCCCCACCTCCTAATTTGGGGCTTGGCCATGGGACTTGCTTTAGCTAATGAGATTTTGGTGAATGAGATACACATAGAGGTTTGAAATGTGCTGCACAATTGGGGCTTTTTACCATGAGAAGAATAAGCCTCAAGAGGCACCCGGTCCAAAGAGGATGCAAGAAACATGGACAGAACAGGACCCAACCAGCAGCTTGCAGTCCAGCCAGCCAAGCCCACTATAGAACAGCTAAACCCCAGACAACCACAGACTCACAAGAAGTCAATGCACATTGTTTTCTACCACTGAGTTTTGGGGGTGGTTTGTTACGTGGCATTATTGCAGCAATGGCTGGCTAATAAATTTGTCCTAGACTCATGGAATCCTGGTACTGATGAGCTTTAAAGGGTCATCTCAGCCTTTCTTCTTCCTATAGGCAGGTCACAGCTTATTGGAGGCACAAGGCAGTTCCTTGTCTTCTTGCAGCCCAAGTGGGACAGCTGGACAAGGTGAAGCTGCTTCAATGCCAGGGGTGTATTTGGGGGACGCGGGCTCAGTGTGGCCTACTCTGGATGGCAAGGGAAAGACCCCCATAGGAGCTTGTCTAGAAGGCGCTGCTCCTTGTCCTGCCTGACCCCACTGAGGTGAGGGTGCTGAGTGTAACTGACTTCTTTCTCCAAAAAGGGGGACATTATTGCCAGGCCAAGCTTTGAAGAGCCACTTGGTTCTGGAGCTGGGCTATCTCACTCATCGTTCAGTTCATGCTCTGAGGGCTCCGACTGCCCATGTGACAGTCAGGGATGAGGGACCTCACTTAAGTCTGCTCACTCAGGACTTCAGGGATGATTGTGTAAATACAAATAGCTTTTTAGGACAGGCACATCCCTCTCAGTGCTGCCTACACATCCATTGGCTCCTGCAGACTTGCGCTGCTACCCTGGACAGCTCTGGGCAGCTAGGTTGCAGGCAGTAGAGGTCTGCAGCTTAGGTTCTAGACTCAGATAAACCAGACTTTGAATCCCAGTCCTGCTTCTTTCCAGCTGTGTGACCTTGAGCAATCTGCTCAAACTCGCTGATCCTCGGCCACCTCTTCTTTAAAATGCCAACAGTAACAGACGCTTCATGGGGTTGCCGTGAGGATCAAATGCAAGTGCGACACATGGTGCCTGGCACAGAAGTAGTGCTCCGTAATAAACGTTAGCAACCGCTATTCATAATAAATCATTCTCATTAGACTTATGACTACCTTTCTCAAAATGCATTCATTCCTTTATTCGGTCCTTCAAAGGCTTTCCATGTGTCAGATGTGACACAGAGAGGTCACAGTTATTCTGAGAGGGACAGACCCACAGGCAGCTAACTAAGGTGCTGAGGGTGCACAGAGCAGGAAGAGATGGAGACCTCTGAGCTGGGAAAGTGATTGGGAGTTTGCTAGGAAGAGGAAGGGATGGGCGGGGGGTGGGGTGGGGGCGGTGTCACAGT
>NW_011889139.1:65640-68799 GCF_000151845.1 Pteropus vampyrus | reverse complement strand
AGCTTAGGTTCTAGACTCAGATAAACCAGACTTTGAATCCCAGTCCTGCTTCTTTCCAGCTGTGTGACCTTGAGCAATCTGCTCAAACTCGCTGAGCCTCGGCCACCTCTTCTTTAAAATGCCGACAACAGTAACAGACGCTTCATGGGGTTGCCGTGAGGATCAAATGCCAGTGCGACACATGGTGCCTGGCACAGAAGTAGTGCTCCGTAATAAACGTTAGCAACCGCTATTCATAATAAATCCTTCTCATTAGACTTATGACTACCTTTCTCAAAATGCATTCATTCCTTTATTCGGTCCTTCAAAGGCTTTCCATGTGCCAGATGTGACACAGAGAGGTCACAGTTATTCTGAGAGGGACAGACCCACAGGCAGCTAACTAAGGTGCTGAGGGTGCACAGAGCAGGAAGAGATGAGACCTCTGAGCTGGGAAAGTGATTGGGAGTTTGCTAGGAAGAGGAAGGGATGGGCGGGGAGTGGGGTGGGGGCGGTGTCACAGTGTGACAACCTGGGGTTTGGTGAGTTCAGGCACCGATGGTCACCTGGGTAGGGGAGCACACAGAGTGCATGTGTTTGGAGGGATGAGGGCAGAGAAGCCAGGTGATGGCTCAGGAGAATGGGCAGGGCCAGATCATGGACCCTGGGGTGCCGCCATGATGAGCCTGCAGGAGTCCGCCCTATACACAGGAATGGGAGGTAGAAGCTACTGAAGGTGGAGGGGTGGTGGTGAGGTGGTCAGATTTTCATTTTGGAAAGAGCTCTCCTGGAGGTGGCTTGCAGGTGGAGAGCCTGGGGCCAGGCAGAGCACTCAGGAGGCAGTGGCAGTGGTGTAGGGGAGAGACACAGGGGTCTGTGGGACTGCTCTGGGTCTGTCTCCCCACCAGTACTAATAGGAGGGGGCTGAGTTAGCCCCTCTCTGGGTCCCTTCTAGTCTTGGCAGCCTCTATCCTAGGGCTATCTGTGAGTCTGTCACCCACTAACCTCTTGCCTTGGGGGCCCTGGCACCAACAGACTGGGGAATCTGAGGTGCAACATGGCTTATCCTCAAGGGAATGACCCAGGAGAAGATGACAGGAAGGTAAGGGTCTCCTCCATTTGTCACCATCCCCCATCCTGACCTTCACCCATCACACTTTCTGTGAGCCTAGATGCAGCCATAAAGATGACAATGCAAAAACTTAACACCAGGAAACTGCCTCTAGGCCCTGCACAGGCCGTCTGGTTCACCTGGTCTCTTGTCAACCAGGCCTCAGCTAGGGGAACACAGCCTACGGGAAGACCTCCTTGAGCAGCTGGCTCTGGTGTTTTGCACCAGCACTTCCAGTAAGATCTCCTGAGAGGTGACTCACATCTCTGCAGATAGGCCAGCCACTACTTCCAACCCGCTTGGACCCACTTCCTCCTCTTCTGCCCTTGGCATAAGCCTCTCTGGTCACAGGGATGGGTTAAGGGTGCCATCGGTGGGGGCTGAAAGGGAAGCTCGACTAATTCCATGGTGCATCACTCCCAGATTCTCCTCTCCCACCAACCTCTCCCGGAAACCACTGCCCTGTGCCATGCGCTCCCTTTGTTCTGGGTGTTAGGCTCAAATTGGCTCCATGGGGATGAAATCTGAGCTGCAGCCTCCTGCAGGGGACACTGTGAAGCTACAAATCCTCCTTGTCCTTGTCTGTTTCTGAATGTGGCAAAGTCCCACCTGTTCTCACTGTTCAGAATAGAGACAGAGAAGGAGCATACCCTTTCCCAGACAAAGAAGAGAGAATAGCCCCCTCCGCCCTCCCCCCTTACCACCTCAGCACAATCCATCAAATGTGAAAGCCCACAGGGTGCTGGCCCAACTTCTTCTGTCAGCCCTCTGTCAGAGATGGGGAAACTGAGGTCCAGAGGAGTGAAGAGGCCTGTCCAAGCTCACCCAGCTCAGGGTCAGTCTGGGGATCTGGCATCTGCGCCTGTGCTTGCCTAAAATGCTGCTGCTCCGCTGTTTTGTGCATGGGGCCAGGCGCCACCGCACCACGCCTGCTCTACAGACTGGCCCATGACTAACACTAACTTGGAGCCATCCTGTCCCTAGAGGACCCCTAATTGCTCATCTGTGTTCCAGGGATTAACTCTGCCTGACCTGCCTTACAGGGCAGCTGCCGGGATGACAGCTGCGGAGGCCCTGGGCAGTGCAATATGGGGTGTCCTTGAGCCTGGGGCTTTGAGATGGGGTTGAGGGAGAGGCAGCCTTGTAGCCAGGGAACTGCCTTCCTCGAGGACCCAGAGGGGCCAGAGCCATTACGGAACAGGAACTTTAAGTCAACGAAGACAAATTGGCTTAATTGACCCAAATTTGCAGCAGGGAGGGCCCCAATGGCCCAGCTGCTGGTCTATTTAATCACTGTCACCCTGTGTGGTCAGGAACAGCCCACCTCCCCCAAGGCCATCTGGGTCATCTCCCCTGTGAATGGCCACCTCTCTGAGGTCCTCCATCGGCAGGAAGTAGGGCTGGGACTTTGGGACAAAGGTAGCCTCCGGCCAGAGGTCAGAACTCCATGCAGACCTGAGCCTGGCTTCAGGAAAGACAGCCTGGTCTGGGAAAGGGTGGCCCCAGGTTCTGGGGGCCTCTCATGAGTCCCTCATTCTGAGTTCAATAGCCACCCTTTGGAGACAGAGAGAGAGAGAGAGAGAGAGAGAGAGAGAGAGAGAGAGAGAGAGAGAGAGAGAGATTAATTGGGGCCAATTGAGTCGCTCACTGTCCCACTGTCAAACCTCCTTGGAGATGAAAGTATAAGCCAGAGCCCTCCTTGGTCTCTGGTGACACTTCCCAGGACTTCTGTTAGCTACTACTGTCCAAATCCCACACTGTGAGAGGGCGGGGAGGATACTCTTTCCCACCCCTGTACCCCCCTGGTTTCTGCCTGCTCCCTGATGGGGACCTTCCCTTCCCCCTTCCCACTGCAAACACTGATAAGGGCACCCACTGTGAGCGGGGTCTGGGTTGGGGAACTCTGGTTTAGGTCCCGTGACCTCATGGCCTACCCGTCCTAGCTCCGTCTCCAGCTGCATCTGTCTTTCTCCAGCTTGGAATCTTTGCTCTGCCAGAGTGGTTCATGCACACGTGGCCAAGGCACTGTCAAAAGTACCCTGACACTCTTGTGTATGTCACAGCTCCAG
>NW_011889139.1:61048-64634 GCF_000151845.1 Pteropus vampyrus | reverse complement strand
ATTGGTACAGCTGCTATGGAAAACAGCATGGAGGTTTCTCAAAAAATAAATATGGATATACCTTTTGACCCAGCAATTGCATTTCTGGGTATTTATCCAAAGAAAATCAAAACAATAATTCATAGAGATCTATGCACCCTAATATTTATGGCAGCACAATTTACAATAGTCAAAATATGGAAGCAATCTAAATGCCCATCAACAGATGATTAGATAAAGAAATTATGGTTCATATATACTATGGAATATTACTCAGCTATTAAAAAAAATGAAATCCTACCATTTGCAATGACATGGATGGACCTAGAGGTTCTTATGCTGAACGAATAAGTCAGACAGAGAAAGATCAATACGATGTGATTTTACATATATGCAGAATCTAAGGAACAAAAAGAACAAACTAATCAAAAACAGACTCACAAATATAGTGGACAATTTGGTGACAGACAGAGGGGAGGGGGTTGGGGGGCTGGGAGAATAGGGTGAAGGGCTAAAGAAGTACAAATTAGTAGCTGATGGATGGTCATGGGGATGGGGAGCATGGCATAGGGAATGTAGTCAGCATTAATATGTTGGCTAGGTGGAGGGCCGGGGGGGAGGGAGCAACTGAGGGGATCATTTTATGAATTATATAGATGTCTAACCAAGGTACTGTGTACTTGAAACTAATTAAAATAAATGAATTAATTTAAAAAGAAAAAAAAATCTTGCTCTAGTAATGTCTCAATCGTGGTTTCCCTTTAGAATCACCTGGGACCCTAGGCCATACCTCAGACTAGTGAATTCAGGAATCTCTAGGGATGGGACCCGAAGCACCAGTATAAAAAAACAGAAAAAAAGAAAAAAAAGAAATCTCCTGAATATGCAGACGAGATTGAGAACAACTGCCTGAGTTCTATTCCTCACAAAAGTTTTCCATGTTGTGAGAAAGGGAATTCACAGATTCCCAAAACTCATACCCGCTCTCTCCCCTCCTCCCCTCCCCGCTGCATGCATGGTAGAAGCAGCAGCCTCAGCCATTCACTCTGCGGGTGTCACCAATGAGGCTTTTATGCCCCCAAAGCCCCAGTGCGGAGGCCACAATCAGACAACCCCATCCTGAAGGTGAGAGCAAGAAACACTCCATGCCCATGCAACTGACCACTGACCCCTGGACATGAGCGGGCGCCCCTGGGGGGCGGGTGTTCCTTATGATGGTTTCCAGAATGTTCCTTATTGTGAGTAATTCATCAACCCTGCTCTGCTTCTCCCCATACCCTCTTGTGGAGAAACACCCATCTCTGTTTCTTCTAAAGAGACCCACTCTAGGTGGCCCCAGAAACCCCAGCCCCCTACTCCTTAAAAGTTTTTGCCTAAGGCTTACAGTATACTCCATTTGGCTCCCTTTCTCTCTATTTTTCCTTGGGACCTGTGTCCATGCCTCAGCTGTGACATTTCTATCTGCCTGGACTCGGATAGAGCAAGTGTCTGTGGGATCTGGGATGGCAAAATCATATCTTGGGTCAATACAGTTGGCCAGATGTGGCTGTCTGAGGCTGGAGGCCAGAGGCTGTGCTCCGGCAGCAGAGGCTGGCCTGGGTTACCTTGCATCTCTCCTAGCCGGAAGGTCAGGAGTGCTGGAGATCACTGTTTCCCCGTCCGGTGGAAGCCCTAAACTGCTGGGCCATGACTGAGGCCCAGCCTGGATCCCACAGACTCAGACTCATTCCTGCAGGCTTATATCCCCAAGTTAGTGGAAGGCGATTTCACATTTGTAACAATTATTCACTTAATTGGGTTGCAATTAAACTGGAGAGGAAGCGAAGGGCTGTGTCTGTTTGTTCTCCTCCTTCCTCCTCCTGCACATCAAAGGGAGTTCAAGGAGATGACAAATGGGCTTCATCTCATCTAGAACAATCCCACCCTCCATGAGAAGCAAGCAGAGATTTCCTGGGGGTGGCCCACCTGTGGTTTTCTGAGCATCTCTCATGCTTGCATTTCTAATCAGGGGCTGGACTTGTTCAAGGATTCTAGGGAGAGCTGGGAACCCAGGCAAAAGCCAATTCTTCTCATGGGCTTCACCCCCACTGGAAAACTGAGTGGGGACCCAGGAAATTGACGGGAGAGAGGTGAAAGGCCTGCCCCCTATCAAGCGGCATTGCCCAGATCTTTCCAATGGCAGAATAGGAGCGGCCTCGGAGATGGATTAAGTGGACTAAGGGCCAACTGGGCTCACTGGGGGAGTCTCCAGGGCTGCCATGGGGTGACAAGGGAAGGTGGGACATACGGGACCTCAGGGAGATACTTCTCTCCATTCAACCAGCAACTCTACTTCAATCCGTGTCATATATAATCTGTATTACATATAATTTATATATTCGGAAAGCTTTAGTAGAATGAATGAATGAACGAATGAATGAATGCTTGATTGAATCAGTGAAACGAGAGCCCAGTCTAGGACCCAGATTTCTAATCTGGGGTGAAGGAAATTAGACTGTAGAG
Organism: Pteropus vampyrus; assembly: GCF_000151845.1. Lineage (NCBI taxonomy): Eukaryota > Metazoa > Chordata > Mammalia > Chiroptera > Pteropodidae > Pteropus > Pteropus vampyrus. The sequence continues at coordinate 62,153 of NW_011889139.1, read as the reverse complement.
GAACTGGTTGGAGAACAAGCAAAGTTAGAATCAGCAGGGCTTCTGAGTGCCCTCTGCAGTCCTGCCCAGAGAGAACCCCGTCAGAAGGAGCCAGCAGTCTCTCCTGGGGAAGCCCCTCATCTGACCGAGAGAGGCACAGTCTTCTCTGGAGACTGATTGCTGGAGAGTATCCAGTTTGGTAGGGGGTGGGGAAAGGAATGGAAGGGCGTTGCTGCCCTGAGTAGCTCCCTGTTTGATGAGGTAAGCACCCGCCTTGGGCGGCCTCCTGCCGAACAGCGGAGGCAAGGCTGGGTCTCAGAGGCAGTGCTCTCCCTTCCCGGATTTGTAGCAGAGGGTCCATGTGTCTGAGTGCCTGCGGAAAGGAGCTGGGAGCTGCAGCCAGGGAGGAGGATAGCCATTGACATTCTGGTCAGGCAGCCAGTCACTGAGTTATTATTATTTCTTTCTTTTCTTTTTCTTTTTTTTGAGCTACTTAGAGCAATTTACAGAAATCATTTAGGGGCCGTTTAGGGAGAAGAGAAAAGATGAAGACTTTTAAAGGCAGGGACCGGGGATGGTTTTATGTAGATGAGCTTTGCAGGGATATGGAGAAGAAGAATCTGGATTCTAAGGGATGTGGGAGGGGCAGGAGGGCCTGGAGAGCTCTGGTCTGACCAGTCTGGCGGGGAGATCCAGAGGCAGAAGCCAGGGACCAAGGAAAAAGGATGGATGGCAGAGTGTATGCTGGGCAGAGAGCTGAGACATTCGAGGAAGATGGAAGCCAACACCGGTGGATGAACCAGCCATTTTGTGCCTCAATTTCCCCTTTTGTAATCAGGCACTTGTATGGTGAGTTGATGGCACTGGAATTAAGCTGAATGGGTGTGATGCTTCCTCTACGACATTGGGGGCTGGAGGATGGGCCTTGGGACCTAGAACCACAGAGTCAAGGAGTTAGGGCCCAGGGAGAGTGGAAGACATGGTCTCGAGTCTGCTCTGCCTCTTTCTGTTTGTGACCTGGGCCAGTTACTTCTCCTCTCTAAGCCTCATCCATACAATGGGGATCACAATTACGGATGAGGCTTATCTGTGATAAAGTGATAAGGTGTGATAATGTATATGGTAG
>NW_011889139.1:30083-60998 GCF_000151845.1 Pteropus vampyrus | reverse complement strand
TTTCTAATCAGGGGCTGGACTTGTTCAAGGATTCTAGGGAGAGCTGGGAACCCAGGCAAAAGCCAATTCTTCTCATGGGCTTCACCCCCACTGGAAAACTGAGTGGGGACCCAGGAAATTGACGGGAGAGAGGTGAAAGGCTTGCCCCCTATCAAGCGGCATTGCCCAGATCTTTCCAATGGCAGAATAGGAGCGGCCTCGGAGATGGATTAAGTGGACTGAGGGCCAACTGGGCTCACTGGGGGAGTCTCCAGGGCTGCCATGGGGTGACAAGGGAAGGTGGGACATACGGGACCTCAGGGAGATACTTCTCTCCATTCAACCAGCAACTCTACTTCAATCCGTGTCATATATAATCTGTATTACATATAATTTATATATTCGGAAAGCTTTAGTAGAATGAATGAATGAACGAATGAATGAATGCTTGATTGAATCAGTGAAACGAGAGCCCAGTCTAGGACCCAGATTTCTAATCTGGGGTGAAGGAAATTAGACTGTAGAGGAACTGGTTGGAGAACAAGCAAAGTTAGAATCAGCAGGGCTTCTGAGTGCCCTCTGCAGTCCTGCCCAGAGAGAACCCCGTCAGAAGGAGCCAGCAGTCTCTCCTGGGGAAGCCCCTCATCTGACCGAGAGAGGCACAGTCTTCTCTGGAGACTGATTGCTGGAGAGTATCCAGTTTGGTAGGGGGTGGGGAAAGGAATGGAAGGGCGTTGCTGCCCTGAGTAGCTCCCTGTTTGATGAGGTAAGCACCCGCCTTGGGCGGCCTCCTGCCGAACAGCGGAGGCAAGGCTGGGTCTCAGAGGCAGTGCTCTCCCTTCCCGGATTTGTAGCAGAGGGTCCATGTGTCTGAGTGCCTGCGGAAAGGAGCTGGGAGCTGCAGCCAGGGAGGAGGATAGCCATTGACATTCTGGTCAGGCAGCCAGTCACTGAGTTATTATTATTTCTTTCTTTTCTTTTTCTTTTTTTTGAGCTACTTAGAGCAATTTACAGAAATCATTTAGGGGCCGTTTAGGGAGAAGAGAAAAGATGAAGACTTTTAAAGGCAGGGACCGGGGATGGTTTTATGTAGATGAGCTTTGCAGGGATATGGAGAAGAAGAATCTGGATTCTAAGGGATGTGGGAGGGGCAGGAGGGCCTGGAGAGCTCTGGTCTGACCAGTCTGGCGGGGAGATCCAGAGGCAGAAGCCAGGGACCAAGGAAAAAGGATGGATGGCAGAGTGTATGCTGGGCAGAGAGCTGAGACATTCGAGGAAGATGGAAGCCAACACCGGTGGATGAACCAGCCATTTTGTGCCTCAATTTCCCCTTTTGTAATCAGGCACTTGTATGGTGAGTTGATGGCACTGGAATTAAGCTGAATGGGTGTGATGCTTCCTCTACGACATTGGGGGCTGGAGGATGGGCCTTGGGACCTAGAACCACAGAGTCAAGGAGTTAGGGCCCAGGGAGAGTGGAAGACATGGTCTCGAGTCTGCTCTGCCTCTTTCTGTTTGTGACCTGGGCCAGTTACTTCTCCTCTCTAAGCCTCATCCATACAATGGGGATCACAATTACGGATGAGGCTTATCTGTGATAAAGTGATAAGGTGTGATAATGTATATGGTAGGCATTTTTGAACTGCCAAGGGCTTCCCATTCCTTGGTCTCTATGGGGAATGGTGGGGAGCTTCAGGGGTAAGGACCTTCAAATACCCGCTCCTCTTATCCATCCCCCAGACAGGAGAAATAACTCTTCTAAGGCTGACGACGCAACTGGTCCTCACTGGGCTGGCATCAGAGGCCTGAACCAGATGTCTGGGGAATGCAGGTCACGTCTGTGTGTTGGTGTACACGTGCTTATGATGTGGGAGCAAGAGGAGCGGGGGTCCTAGGGAGAAGAATGGAAGGAAAATAAAACTGGTTGCACATTTAGCAAAGCCTTCCCCACAGGTACATTTCATGCTGTTTGTGATGTGATTATTGGAGATGGAATCTGGTTACTCCGTGTAAACATCATGCCTGCTGAGGCAGTCCCCCAGATATAGCCCCTGGGAAAACAGGAGGTGGGGAGCCGCCCCATCTGTGACAGCAGGTCAGACCAACTCGCCCTCCTGCTTCTCGCAATTGCTAGCCATGCTGCCCTTCCCCATCTACATGCGAAACCTCTGAAGACAGGAACATGCCCACTGGGCTGGGCGTGGGAACCTGGTCTTACTCCTGGCTTTGCCTCACCGTGCTGCTGTGTGAGCTGAGCTAAGATATTCTCCTCTCCTGACTTTAGTCTACCCATCTTTCTAGTAGGGCTGGGAAGAGAGGCCTGAAGCTCCTGTCCAGCAACCCCGACCTAAGGTTCTTCGAATTTAAGTACCTCACCTAACTGAGCAGCCCCTCTGTGCCACAGTACAGAGAGGATTTCAGGGTGCAAACCAGCTTTCAGTGCATTTGACAAGCACTAATGGAGTGCCAGCTGCATGCAGGGCACTGTCCTAGGAGATTCACACTGTCTCTTTTCCCTGTAGCCAGTGCTTCAATGGTGAGGGTAATAATAATATCTATTGAGCATCAGGCTGTGCTGGCACCTTTCATACATTAGCTCATCGCATCCCCATGATCTAAGATGTAGGTGCTGTTTATTATTAGCCCATTTTACAGATAAGAAGGCTGAAGCTTAGGGAACAGAAGTGACTCCCCTGCAGGTTGGTGGCAGAGCCAAGGCTCCCTAGCTGTGGGGCCCTACTCTTTCCAGCATACTCTAGTAGCTGGGTGGGCAAGGCTCTGGATCCACCTGCAGACGGCCATCTCATGCTGCTGCTGGACCTGGACTCACCAGTTCACAGAGATTTTGGCTGCAAAATGACAGGAATCCACACCTGCCCCTCTCCAAAGTCCAGGTGAGGTCAGTCACTTGCATCTCTGTCACTCTGGCATTGATTGCACGGCACTGAAATTGTTTGCATTCTTGCCCTACATCAGTGTCTAAGACACCATTAAACCATGTTTTCACTGCTTCATGACTAGTGCTTGTCACACTGCTCGGCATGGAGTATACAGGTGTTCAAAAACATGTGCCGATTAAAACGATAGCTTCCTTTTATTAAGCACTTACTATAAGCCAGGGATTGCTTCAAGTAGGTTATGTGCATTGATTTGTTTATTCACAACAAACCTTATGAGGAAACCCTAGAACAACAACAAACAATAAACTGTTATTATCCCATTTTATAGATTTGGAAACTGAGCCACAGAGCAGGGAAGTAATTTTCCCCAAATCGCAAAGCCTAGGATATGGCAGATGCGCATGTAAATGAATAAATGAATGAAAGAGTGAATGAAGGAATAAACTTTCCCGCTCTGGTCCCAGTCACCCATTTAGCTCCCAGATCTCTCTACCCTGGGTGGCCCCCTGGGTAGAAGGGTGAGAAGAGAAGAAGGAGCAGCCTTTTTATTCATTCAGTCCAGTCCAGGTGTGGGGAATGGAGCAGTGAATGACACAGATGTGGCCCCTGCTTTCAAGGGCTTCCATTTCAATGGGGGAGGGGCTGTCAATCTATGAACAAGCAGACACATAACTGCACAATATGTCAGGTGAAGGTAAAAGGAGCAAGGTGAGGGCACAGAGAGGGTGGGGAGAGCTTTTTGAATAGGGGGTGGCCAGGGAGGCCCACTTTGCCAAGATGCATATGGGTGGAAACCTGAAGGAAGTAGAGGGGATGAGTCATGTTTATTTGTGGGAAAAGGCCAGGCAGAGGGGCAGCAAGGGCCAAGTCCTTGAGGCTTGGTGCTTGGCATGTGTGAGGACAGTAGAGAGGACAGTGTGGCCAGACCAGCGTGGGTGAGAGGGAAAATCCGGTCACAGGGGTGTCATTGGGTAAAGGAACAGTTCATGCTGTCTTGTCAGTCTCTGTGAAAACTTTGACTTTCACTGTCAGTGAGGTAGAGGGTTCTGAGCAGGAGGGCGAGTTGGTCTGACCTGTGGTTTACAGATTCTCCAGGCAGAGGGGGAGGGAAAGTGGCATGAATGAGGGATTGCAATGGCCAGTGTGAATCACACCAGGGCTGGGGGAGAGCTGAGAAGGTGCCCTGTTGGGCAGAGACTCTCCAAGAAGGTCTTCAGAAAGAAGAGTGACCCAGCTCACTAGTACCCAGGCCACTGACTCCAGGGCCCTAGAGACACCTAGCTTTGCACTGTCCAGGATGATGGCCACTTGCCACATGTGGCTACTGAGCAACTGACATGGGGTTAGTTAGAATCGTGATGTGCGGTGATGTCAGCGTAAAATGCACAAAGGATTTTGAAGATTTAATACACAATTTTAAAAATGTAAAGTATCTCATTAATAATGTTTATACAGATTACATGCTGAAAGAATCTTTTGGATATATTATTAAAATTCATTTCACCTGTTTCTTTTTACTTTTTCTCATGAGATAACTAGAAAAATTTAAATTACCTATGTGGCTTGTGGTATATTTCCACTGGACAGCACTGATCCACCTCAGTAAACCTAGCTTTCAAAGGCAGGGAAAGTAAACTCCAGCGGATGCAAAGAATTTGTCGGAGGGCACACAGTTGGCTGAGAGAAGGAGCAGAGAACACCCAAGGCAAAGGAAAAACACGGTGGGAGGCTGGGGAGCTGAGGGCCCTTGGGGTGGATCGGGTTGTTAGAGGTGACTCCCATTCATCCGAAGGGGTCACGATGAATAATAAATGGTTACAGTGACCATGTACTGAGTTCAGATGGTGCCAGCAGGCACACAATCTCAGTTACTCACGTCAACACCCCTAACAGAGTGGGTGCGTTTGCTTCCTATTGTTTGTGGATGAGGAATCTGAGACTGCAGAGCGGGAGGAGGGGTCAACTCTGGGACCAGGGTCTCCACATGCTTTCAGGCTGCAGGATGGATCAGAGCAAGTGTTTCAGGGATGCCTGGGTTCTGTGTCAGAGACTCCCTATAACCCCAGACCTGATTTCTGGCAATGGCATGAGCTTCCCTGGGGAGGCAGAGGTGGCCTGTCTTGTTGATGTATAGGAAGCCTTTATTCCCACCTTGGGGGCTGCAGTAGGGGAGATGCACATATTGGGAAGCAGTGGCCTCGTCGGCCAGTACCCGGGCATTACAGTGGGGCCAGCTGCCTAACCCAGGAATGCCTCCTCCGCCCCAGGTTTGGAGAGGCACTTGGAACGGGGGCCATGTCTGTGGCTGTTTTCTTGGGAAGAGAAGGAGGGAGGAAGGGAGGGAGGGAAAGGGGCCGGCAGCTGGCCACTGCTGTTCTTAAAACAGGCAGCTAGGAGGAAGCAGCTAGGATGTTGCTAGGAGGCATCAAGGGTAAGAAAAATCAGACCCCAAACAAAGCAAAACAAACTAACCACCAGAAAACAGCTCTCTGGGAAGTCTCTGGCACTGTCTTAAACGTGCTTCCCAGCAGCAAGGCCTGGCTCCTGGCAGAAAGGAAGGAAACAAGCTGAACCCACCGTGTGTACCGAGCCCCTCCAGCAGGCACGCAGCTTCTGTTCTGGGCACTGCCACACGCACTGTGATATCTCATCCTTGCAGTAGCCCGGGCCGGGGGAGATGATGCTAGTTTTGCCATTCAGCAGATGGGGAAGCCGAGGCTCAAGGAGACCAGGTAGTCATGGGCTTCTGGGTCACCCGACTACACCGCAGAGGGGCAGGATTCCAACCTCCATTTGTTCCACGTGAAACCCCACCACCATCCTCTGACACGTTGGCTCCTTCTGAGGCTCTCCTGGAGCCCAAACATTGACAGTGGCCCCTGCGCAGATCTGACCCCTCGGCCTCTGGCTGCCATGGGGGCGAGAATGAAGAGAGAGAGAGGCTGAGCCTCTATTAACAATAGTGAGAGAGGTCTCGTCTCTCTCATTTCTCCTCCTCGGCCACTTTCCCCAGGACTTCTGACTGGACAGTAAAGTATCGCAAGGGGGTCAGAACTGGCTGTGAGCCGTAGGCAAGTGCCCTCTGCTTTTGGGCCTTAGCTGCTAAAATAATAAAGACAGCTCCAAATACCGAGCCTTGTACTACAGGCTCTGTACCTCATGTTTGCCATCTTCCAGGGGAGAAAAGAGAAATCAGGCCCCTGGTAAGTGGCAGAGCCGGCGCTCGAATCTGTCTCCCTGGTTTTAAGAGTGGGCTCTTTCCATGCGGTCAGAAACTCCGATGACTTCTAGCAGTCATTCCCCATCCCGAGAGCCCTCACTCCCAGATCAGCTGCTGCAACAGCTGCTGTCAACATTGCTCCAGTCTGCAAATTGTCCCCAGTCACGTCACTGTCGAGAACCCTGCTTTGATCGAGTCACTCCCTCGCTCCGTAACACGTAACAGCTCCCATGCGCTCCATGAACCACAGGGTCACGGTTTTGAGAGTTCTTAAGAGATCACCTAGGTAAAGAATCACCAACCATGTACTCTGCATTTAGATCATTGCTACTCCTTCACAGGCAGCGTTGGCTCTCTCCCTGCTGGACTCAGAACTGGTAGGCCAGTGACCATTTTTACCTTGCATTTCTGTCTTCTCCAGGGGATCGGACACACAGTAGATGCCGATTTATTAGTCTTCAGAGGAAGAATTCTCTAACTTGGATAAGGCCTCCTGAAGTGCTACCTCCTCCATGAAGCCCCCCGAGATCCCTCAAACAATTATGAGATTTTTCTTCCTCCACAACACTCGGTATCCCTTCCAACCTATCCATGACTGCATTTTATCACAATCTGTGCAGACATGGCTCATCTCCCCAGATATCACCGTATTAGTGCCTTGTGGGACAGGCATTGTGTTTTCTTCATTTTTCCACTTAACACAGTGTCTGACATGTACTAATAATACTAATAACAATAATATTGATGACTCTCATTTTTAGACACTTAATATGAGCCAGGCACTATTCTAAATATTTGACATGGAATAATGACTCATTTAATCATCACGACAACCCTATAAGTTAGGTACAATTATATTCGTTTGCAGATAAGGAAACTGAGGTACGGAGTGGTTAAGTAACTTGTCCAAAATCATACAGGAAGTGATGAAGCCAAGAAGTTTGTTTTGACAGTCGAGTTCAGGGAAACACTGAGAAGGAAAGCTATGAGCATCAGGACCAAGCCAAAACAGAACAAAGTATACTGCTGTCTCCCAGGGAATGATTCCTGGGGCCCAGCACAGGATGTGGCACATAGTAGGTGCTCAGTTAATAGAAGTGACTATTAAGATAACTAGATAGTTCAGTTTGCTGCTCCAACATAGGTTTGCGGTCTGTGGGGGCTGGAGCTGGGGAGGGCTTCCCAGGCAGGAGGGCTGCAGTGCCCGTGTAGGGAGCCCAGCCCTCTGCACCATGGCCAGTCCCTTCTGCTTCTCTTCTCACCACCTCCCCCAGCTCTGGCCCCCTTTCCCCAGCATTTCAGATCTCTCATGCACAGGGCTGGTTGCTGGCAGTTTTTCTCCTGCTGAGAACAAGCACAGAAAATTGAGATCATTTCTCTGCTGTGTTGGCAGCTGAGAAAATGGCAATTTTTCCTATTTCCAATCCAAGAGTTCCTTCCTACTGGACAAAGGTTCCATAAGCCTGTCCTTCCCTACAGGGCAGAGGAGAGCATGGGTCACCTGAGGCAGGTCACCTCCTTGGCTAAGAGGCATGGGCTGCAGCGGTCATACTGTGGCAGGGGCTGGTGGTGGGCAGAGAGGGCTGCCAACCGAACACTTGCAGACATAAAATAGGGGCAAGCGGAGAGGTCAAAGCAACAGGTAACCCAGCGTCACTGCCAGGCACTCAGGGATCCAGGGAAACTGGGTTTGGTATTCCCTGAACAAGAGAGATGTAAACATCATATTCCCCAAATTAGAGAGATGTAAGATCACTGCCCAAACAACGGCATGTTGCCCCCTCATCTCCACAGCACATTTTTTTTGTAAAGGTAGATAATTAGTGAAATAGTCAGAATCCGAGAAGGAAGCAGGATGGCTTGGAATCCCAGATGTCCCAGGAGAGATGAGGGCAATGGCATGTGGCCCCCATCATGGCAGTAACGGTGGGGGTTTGAGCAAGAAGAGGCTGTGGAAGCACCTGGTGCTGCAGCCCCATTTTACAGATAGGAGGCCCCAACCACGGAAGAGGCCCGGATGGCCACACAGCTAGTTTGGCCGGGCAAGCCTGGAAACCAGCTTGCCGGTCCTCGGGCAGTCTCTGCTGCAGTGTGCCCCCTGCGCACTCTGGCCCTGACCCCGCACTCCCCAATGAATGGTTGGGAGGTGGCAGGAAAGGCAGCCACAGCCAGGATTGTGAAGGACAAGGGGCTGAAGAGGACAGAGGTCCCTCCCTGTGGCTTTGGGGGGCCAGTCCCCATCCCTATGCGTCAGCTCAGGTCATTCCTGCTCCAAACCTTGCTATGGCTCCCAGTTTCACTCAGCCCACAAGGGCCTCCCTCCTTCGCTCATTGTCTCCCCACCCTCTTCATCTGCACCGAGCTCCAGTCCCTCCGGCCCCCTTGCTGTACCTTAAATGGTCAAGCCCACTCCTGCCCCAGGGCTGGTCCCTCCGTAATATTTGGATATTTGCTTAGTTTGCTCTCTCCCCTCCTTCGGGTGGGTTTACTGACACTTTATCACCTGAGCATTCCTTTTAATGCTGCACCACACACACACACACACACACACACACTGGAATCCCCACTTCCTCTTATTCTACCTTTCTATTTTCCTTAAAACTTTATGCCTTCTGACAGATTATGTAATTCACTTATTTAATATATTCACTATTTACTGTCTGCTCTCTGCTTGCCCCCATAAGAACATAGGCTTATGAGTGCAGGGATTTTGTTGTAGTCACAGATTAAGACCAAATGCCGGCCCATCATAAGCACTAACTGAATCCTTGCTGAATGACAGGGAAGGCATCTATGTGCACAAGTATGTACAAATGTGCACATTCATTGACTCAGCTGACCAAGCAGTAAATGCCTACTTTACTCCAGACATCCCAGCAGACCCCGGGAGTACAGTGACAGGGAAGAGGCCATCTACCTTCTAGGTCCACCTGAGCTTATGACCAGCAGAGAGGTCAAGCAGTGCAGTTACAAACAAGGAAAATCAGCAGTGAGTTGCAAAGAGTAGTTAGTCTTTATTCCTCTGAGAATCAGGGTGGGCTTCCAAGAGGAAGCGTGGATACACTCGGCCTGAAGGCTGAGTAGGAGACGGGGTGGAAGAGCGATCTGGTCAGAGGGAACAGCATAGCATGTACAGAGGCTCTGACATGGAAAAGAATACGACTCATTCGAGGGACTGGAAGAAGCCTACAGAGCAAGGGGAGAGGGCCTCAAGGTGAGACCGAAGAGATTAGCGGGGCCAGATGTGGGGGGCGCACTCAGCTGTATGTGTCCACATGTCTGTCTGTCCATGTCTGGGCTTATTCCTTGTATGTGCAAGGTAGAGTGGGATGGCAAGAAGACCGCCATATTCGGGGTCTGAAAACCTGACCTCAAGAGCTGGTGTGGCCAGGACTCTGCTGAGCTTCAGTTTTCCCCTCTGTACAATGGGGATCACAATCACTGCCTTCACCTAGTGGCTGCTGCGAGACTCAGATGAGATCATGGCTCTGAACTCCAAAGAACCATTAGAACTCTCAAGCATATCGTATCAGTGTGTGCCCATGACTGTGTGGGTGCCTCTGTGAGTGTGTGCCTGTGCTGCTAGCTTCCGCCGACACTGCCTCCTGCCGTGACAAGTCCGCTGCACTATCTTTATCAAGCCATCCAAAACACACTCGCTTCTGGCCCAGAGCCAGGCTCCTCAACAGCTCTGGGGGCTGGGAAGAGGCCTGCAAGGTGGGTCTTACAACCTCTGGACAAAAGTGGTCATCTTGTCTCTCACTGTCAGACCATGTGAAGGGACTACGGCTACCTCTGAGGGGTGGAGCTGTGTCCCCTTTGTAGGTCTGGAGCCTCTCTGAAGATGAGAATATGTGTCCCTTGTTATACTGGGCACTCCCCAGGGGCAGAAACCATTTCTCCTCTTCCTCACTTCTTCCTCAGAAAAGCAGAAAGGATGTCACTCAGTGTAACTGTGGCTGACCTAAGGTTGGACACCTGTAGGGCCTGCCATGTCCCTGGGGAGGGATTCAGGGTTAAGGGTGTTCTACCTGCCTGTTGTCTCTCAGGGCCAGCAGCCTGCCCTGTGGGATCTGATGCTGTTCAGACATGGATTCTTAGATGGAGATGCCTCTGAGAATCTGGACCATTTTGAATGTCATCCCAGTTATCCAGGTAATAACCTTGGGCCTATCACTCTCCCAGCTCTGAGGAACCTGGGAGATGGTCCCAGGGAACAGAGATAAGCTGGGAAATCCCTCCAGCAAGCACACAGCCTTCCTACTGTCTCCAGTTTGAACTGAACAGGAAAAGTCATTTAAGAGAAGAGAGTAACCAGTGGCCCACCCTCACAGGCCCAAAAGATGTGGGCGAGAATGCAGCAGGAAGGATTTAAGTTTGATAAAAAACAGAACTTTTCCAAAGACAGATGATTATCCAGATAATTTAGCCAAAAAGAGATTATCTTCAATTACATATTCTACCTTTTTTTTTTTGCACTGAATTAGTCATTCTTGAATTCATTCATTCGTGCAACAAGCATTGAATAATCCAGGTAATTGCTTCCATTTTCCACTTCATTCTGCTAGGTTGTCTGCCAGCCAGCAGGCCTGGGGTGGAGGTGTGAGTGTGTGTGTGTGTGTGTGTGTGTGTGTGTGTGTGTGTGTGTGTGTGTGTGTGTGTTTTGGGAGGGTGCAGTGGGGAGGAAGAGCTGAAAGGGGCAAATGCCAGAGGAAAGGAGAAAATGACTTCTGGACTCAGCCTGTGTCCAGAGACGAGCTTGTCCACTTTCTGTTACCTCGCTAGCTTCACCTGTCTCAGTGCCTCCCTCCACCTGGCATTCCATCTTCCAGAGCCTGGTGCAGTAGCTAGTAGAGTGTTGGTTTTCCCTGATACACTGGCCCATCCTTGGGGACTGCTGGAATAGGGCACAGCCAGCTGAATTGATGATAAGGAGGCCCACTTTACATTTAAAAACACAGAGAAGAAAAATAGAAAAAGAAATTTATTTTCTTTAAAAAGTACACAATTCATTAATCTCTTATTAAAATTCTGTACTGAGTACTGGCAAAAAAGAAGTGAGGGAGATCCCGGGGAGAGAATGAGGAAGAAGAATCGTATCCACTTGTTGGCATCTGCTGTGGGCGTCAGTGGAGGGAGGCATGGTGTAGGGTGGAGAAACATGAGGGACTTAATGAGAGGCTTCTCTATCACCAAACAAGAGAGTTGGGAGGGGCATTGACCCCTCTCACTTAGCAGAGGAGAAGACTCAGAGAGGGAGGTGACTTTCCTGTGGCTGTGCAGTAAGTTGATGACAAAGTCAGGATTTGAACCCCTGTCTGCTGTGTCCAAATCGTCTTCAATTTCAGAATTGGGGCCTCTTTCTCATCTCCTCATGTGGACTTTGAGCTCATAAAGGGAGCTGAAGATCAGGTCCTGAACCCCTACACATTCCCTCTTGGCAATCCTCGGCAAGGTTTATTAAAGCTATTGGCGATTGATTATTTTGCCTTCCTGGGACTCAAGGCTAGTTTGAGGCCAGAAGCATATCTTGGGACAAAGCCATAGAGAGAGGGGATAACAGAGGTGATGGAATCTCTGCTGAGGGGGCAGGAGCAGACTGCTAATCCAGGAACCCCCTTTGGGCTCTGGTGTTAGTCCTGATTCCAGAACCAACTGATAGGATGACCTTGGCCAGTCCTTTTCCTTCTGAGTGCCCATTTCCTTATCCACACAAGGGCTGGATCTGATGGTTCTGTGATCTCAACCACTTCAGTGTTGTGGATGGACAATATTATGTGTAGGGCAACAAAGCAAAACCCTCACCCCCAACACATGTCCCCTGCCCACACTGGGTAGGCAGACCCTGGTAGCTGGAGTTGGTGTCTCTCAGAATCTCAATTTCTGCAGCATCATGAGCACTCGCTACCAATCTCAAACCTGGGGTTTACCGGTTCCAGACAGGTCCCCAGCGAGGGCTGAGTAGATGCCCAGGTCCCACTCTGCTGTTCCAAAGTGGCCTTACCTCCTACAGCCAAGCACTGAGCTATCCTCAGAATGGATTCCAGTAAAGCTCATTTTCTGCCACCAAGTTTATAACACATCCCCACCTACTGGTCTTAAACATTACAAGGCTGTGTTGTGGCGAAAGGCTCTGTGTGGCCAGGAAGAAGATGGGTGTGTGGGGGTGGGGGACAGGCATCATTCCTCACTACGGCAGTGAGGAAGCTGTCCGCTGCCCAGCACAGACTCTGTCCTTTCGCTTCATCCCTCCTCCATCTCCAAGGATCCCAGAGCTTGGGGTGGGCAAAGTGTGGACACAACCCCGAGGAGAAACTCAGGGTTGCCAGAGGACACATGCATTTGAGATCATGTATTCAGAGTGCCACGGGATACCACATTCATATTCTGTAGAGCTGTGTTATCACATGTCATCCCAGATGCACATATCCTGTATGTGCCACCCAAGGGGAGTGGCATGGCCTTGCCCCAACCCCTTGCTCTCTTCCTGGTGTCTCTGCCTGTCTCCTCCCTTCTCCTCTGCTGCCCTCACCCCAGAGCTCCCTTTTCAATTGACACTGGGGTGACCCCCCCAATATAGAGTCGTCTTCCCACCCTGTTCCTAACTCAGCATCTACTATATGTCAAACATTGGAGAGTGAGGCAAAAACCAAGAAGACATGGTTTCTGCACTAAATGCAAGTATGTGGAGGTCACGTATAAATATGTCCACACGTGCCCTTCACACACAGGCACTGCAAACCAGGAAGAATGCTGCAGAGAGAGCATGAAGGGCCAAGGATACACCGGAAAGAGGTCAATTGTTTCTGCTGGGGGACTGGGGGCTGCTGATGGGAAGTTAAGGGGTAATCTAGGCAGACTCCCTGGAGGAGGTGATGTTTGAGTTGGGCTTTGAAGGCTAGGTGAGAATTTCTGGAGGCAGAGTTTTCCAGATGGAGGAGCTGGTGTGTGCAAAAGCAGAAAGGCAAGAAGGTGAGAAGAGCGATCCCTCATAAGATGAATGGAGGATGGAGGGAAGAAAGGACGAGGTAGCTTGAGACAAGATCATAAAGGGCCTTGGATCCTGAGGGCAGGGGTGAAGAGTATATCTTCGATCTTATAGGCAGTGGGGAGCCAGTGAAGGTTACTGAGTAGGGGGCTAGCAACAGATTTTACCACCATCCTGCTCCCCTAAACTGTTCAAACTAAAAATGGAGCAGAAAACCTCCCCAAAGACCAGATGCAGGAAAGTGGACTCCTCAGGTGTTCTCTGGTGGAGGCCTTGAGAATTGGGAGCAGGGTAGAGGCTGCCACACCACAGGATGAGCTGGGCCCTGAAAGGTAGTGGGGCTCTATATCTGCTCAGCAGTTCCGGCAGAGAGTGAGAAGGGAAGGGATGGGCCAGAGGCCACACTGCTTGTGGAAGATGGGGGACATGAGGGAGGCAGCCCAAGGTCACTCTGCCTGATGGCACCAGAGTCAGACAGAAACGCAGGCTGCTTGGCTCCCAGTCTGACTGTGTGGTCAGAACTCTGTGGCCTCAATGGCCTGCCAGACACAAAAATCTGCAACTGCTCCCACACTCCAGCATCTTCGAAGAGCCCAGAACTCCCAACCAAGAGTTAGCTGGAGGTGAGGATAAATCCATATACCTTTTTCCTGAACAGAGAGGCGGTTTGGTTGGGTGGATTTAGGCAGCCCTGAAAGAGAAAGGCCCAGAGGAGATGGGTTTTTTTGCGGGGAGGAACTGCAGTGATTCTGGCCATTATCCATTTGCGAGGTCCCCAAGCTTTAAGCATCTGCTGGCACTCTTCCTTGAAGAAGGGGAGACTGAAGCAGAGGATGAAGACTCAGGGAAGGAGCTTGGAAAGAGAGCCAGATGGTTAATCAGGAAGGGAAAATGCCTACCTAGTGGGAGACCCCGCCCCCTCCAATAGCTTCTTACTGGGCCCTGAGTGTACTGGGCACTGGCTATATAGAGAGACAGAGAAGAATCAGCCCATGGTTCTGTTGCCACCACTCCAGGACTAACAAGGCACAAGAAGACACTGGCATCTGAGAAGGACACAAGGCAGATTGCTACTACTCTAAGAAAAGCAGTGCCAAGATAGCAAGGTAGCTGAAGTTGGGTCTTAGGAAGCAGGCAGGGTTCTGGCAGGTGAGGGAGGAGAAAGGATCTTCAGTACCAGGTTGAAGGCACAGGAAGGTGGGCAATGAGAACCTAGTAAGAGCTTCTGAACTGCCCAGAGGTGGGGCCATGGCCCAGGGCTTTCGAAAGAGAACTCTGGCAGCAAGATGCAGGAGGAGGGCCAGAGCACACTTAGATCTAGGCCTGAACTCAGCTTCCTCCTGCCAGGTGCCCAAACTCCCTGCTCACCAGGGCTGGGTCACAGTGTAGACCCCCAAGCTCAAGGGAGCGGACACGCAGAGCCCAATACCTCCCCATCTTCAGTCTTGCATATGAAGCTGAGATTTTTGAGTTCCCAGCTGCATTCTCCCCTGGCCTCCCCTCAACAGTTACCAGGCCCACCCTTCTGATCAAGAACTGAGGTTGGCTGGGTCTAGTGAACTGATGGCAAATCAACTCCTGGCATGGAAGAAGCCACCCACCGGTAGAGGGAGGTCAACCTGTACCGCCCCTCCCTTAGCCTCAGGACCCTAGATTCCCAGAGTCATTCCTTTCCTTATGCTTTCAACCTTGAGAGTGTGGCCTTGGCCCGGGTGAGGGCCCGCTGGTTAGAGACCTTGGGCGCGCTCACAGCAGTTTAGGAAGGTTCCTAGGGACTGGGGAGATGTGGGCAACAGCGGAACACGACACAATGAAAGTCTTCACCAACGCGGAGGGCCCACTGCCCGCTCCATCTAAGGCCCTCTCCAGCCTGTCTAGGCTCACTCCTCCGCTTAGGGCAATGAAACGCCCCTCCCTCCACCCCACGCCCCGCTGGTTAGAGAAATGGGTCCCAGGCCTGTTGCTTTCATGTTGGGAGGGAGAAGAGGGCCTCTCTTCTCTATTCTTCTTTCTCCCCAGCTCTTTCCCTCCCCCCTCGGTGTGCTCCCCTCGCCTCCTAGAGCGCCTCCAGCTTGAAGAAGGCCCACTGCAGCTCCTCCCGTCGGATCTGAGTTCTCACTATGGGGGGCTGTTCAGACACCCTCTGTTCCCCACCCGTATCCCTGCTGTCCCACTGCCAAAGCCCGCCAACCCGGCCCCTCCCTCTGCCACCCCCTCTACGGTGGAGCCCAGGGCGAGCCTGGGGAGCAGACGCAACAGATTGCAGAACGCGAGAGCGCGGAGCCCGCTGGCTCCGCGCGCGGTCCGCCGCCTCAGCCTGCGCCCGCTGCCCAGACCCCCGCCCTCCAGGCTCGGCTAAGCCGGCCATTTAGATGCAGCTCACAGGACAGCGGGCGGGCGAGCCACCGCGGCTCCTAGGGTCCCTGTCGGTCCGCTTCCCTTCTCGGGGACCGCCGCAGGAAGCGAGGCAACGTGTGGCGTGGCCCCGCACCCGCCTGCGCGCTAGGGACGATCCCCGCGGACCCCATTAGCCCCCAGTCCCGCTGGCTGCAGCGAAGGGAGTGGCAGGAGGGGCGGCCCGGACACTGTCCCTCGGATCCTTATAGATTTCCGTGGGCGGACGCGCCCCCGGACACTAGGGTTTGGACCCTTCTTTCTAAGGAGTGATCCCTACTCCACCCCACCCGCCCTTTTCCTGGGCTGGGCTCGATCCCCAGGGCGGGGCTCGCATCCTCAGCTCCCGCCAAAGGGCTTGGAGGCTGGAGGTAACTCGAAATGCAGCCTGAGACATCAAGCTAGGAGCGGTGGCTTCGAGTCTGTGGGTGGGGGTTCGCTTTTCCCCAGTCTCCTCTGTGCCCCTCCAGCGGCGATCGCCGCATCTTCACACCGGAGTCCGCGCCGCGACACTTACCGTGGGCAAGCAGCGCCGAGAGGCAGAGCAGGGCGGCGCCGCCGCGGCCTGACATCCCTGGGGCCATGGCCGAGGCGGGAGCGGGTAGTGACTGAGGGGGCAACGGTCGACGACGGCTCGGCCCCAGGCTTGGCTTGGTCACATCCAACTCAGGATGGCCGTGGCGTCCAGCTGTCTCTGCTGAGCCTCTGGGGGGCAGCGAGTGCAATTCGGGGACACTTTGGGGAGGGGGGCGTCCCAGGCGCCGCCAGCTACACCCTCGGAGCCGATGGGGGCGCAGCTCGCGGCAGGAGGAGCCTCCACCTCCCCGGCTGGTGCCCCCTGCAGGATCTGTGCGGCGAGGGGGGAGCAGCACGTGCGGTCCCGGGGCCCGATCGCTGCTGGCGTCTCGCGGGCTGCCTAGAGCCAAGTGCTGGATCCCCCAGCCCCGGCCCCAGCTCGAATCCGAACTCGCTCGAGGGTGCAGGTTTCCAACACAAGCCCCAATTTATTCGGTTTCGGTAGTAACCCCTCATGGATAGCGCGGCTTCTTTCCTCCAAGCGCCTTGCAGCAGCTCCAGCATAAAAATCCCAGGTTAGGTGCAAATGAATTTCTTTCGCACAGAAAGAAAATCCAGGCAACTTTAATCCATCTGGAGAAGGAAAAGTTTCCATGCAGTGCTGAGACCGGCGATGCGGGTCGCTACCACCCTACGCGACGCCGGGACGGAATGCCCGAGGCGGGTGGCCAGCGGCTTGTCCCCTCGCGGAGCTCACTGAGCTCCAGCGCTCTCTCTCCAGTCTCGACCAGGGAGGGCCCAGGCTGCACACAGGCCGGCTCAGCTCCGCCTGCCGGGGCAGCAGCTCCACGGCTGGGGAGAGGGTGGCGCGGCCGGAACGGGCTGCTCCATGGAGATGGGGCTTGGAAATTGAGGGAGTGGGAAAGCCCGTCAGTGGTCTGACCCCAGCCTTCCTGCCCTGGGAGCCGACTCCAGCCTTCCTGCTGTAGGCGTAGTAGGATGGAGAGGGGCTCGGTCAGCCCACGGCAGCTCCGGGCCGACCCCCTCTCCTCCCAGGTCTCGCTGCCTCAGCAGAGGGGCACACTGCTCAGCCTCGCTCCTTGCCTTTCCCGGGGTACCTACACAAACCTTGAACTTTTCCGGGGTTCAGAATCTCCGACGTCTCCTTCTCCCCACCGCCCCCGCCCTGCCCCCGGACGCCGGATCGCTCGCTATCACGGCGCAGCCGGGCATCGGCGCTCTCTCTCGGAGTCAGTTGGGGCGAGCGGAGCGCCGCGCCAGCCCAGGCTGCGGGCGGCAAGACCTGGGCTCCACGCCAGGGGCCAGGGAACCCGGCGCCCGCGCAGCCGGCGGCCAGGGAGGCGGCAGCTGATGCCTAAGGGGCCGAGCGGAGAGGAGGTGCCGGGAGGGGGGCCGGCTCCCCATGGACGTGTGTGGGGGGAGAAGAAGAATCAAGGAGCAAAAAGGAAGAGGAGGTGGGGGGAGCCACAGTTGCACGAAGCAGCCGCCGCCGCCTCGGCGCTCACGCCGGCTGCTCCGCCGTAAATGACTCGAGAGAGAGACACACACACTCGCGCTCGCCCGCCCTCCTCCCCCGTCCGGGATTCAGCGCCCACCCCAGCAGTAGCGGGCGCAGAGCCTGGCTCGCTCGCTTCCCCCTCCCAGATTCCCCGTGGTCACGTGGCCTCAGAGCGCGCAGCCCACGACTCGCGCGCCACGGAGACTCCCCCCACTCCCAGTTCCCCCTCCCCTGTCCACGTGTCCATTCCGCATTCCCAGCCTGGGGGCGCGCGCGGCTCCTTAATGAAGCTCAGGCAAGGGCCGACCTCGCGATTCCGCTCGCCCCTGTTTTATGTTTTATCCTTCCTCCTCAATGCAGGCTAGTTCTGGGGCCCGAGTGGGGCCAGCCGGCTGCGGCGGCTGCATTTCTCTAGGTAGACGCCACTGCAGCCACCGAAGTCCCCTCTAAAGGATGCACGCTCCCAGGCGGGCGCCGGAGGTGTTTTACAGCCGCTCTGCCAGAGGTGCGGGTAGGGGACGCCCTACCCCATCCCAGCGTCTGCGTGGGGCTTTCGGAGGCACTGGACAGGGATCAGTCGAGCTGTCGCACCCAGTCCTCTCCCGCGGCGCCGGAGCTCGCCGGCTCAGCTTCGTTTGGGTCCGGGGCGCAGCTAGGGGAAAATCCGTTCGCCGTTGGGGAAGGGGGTGGGAGGAAAGGAGGGGACGTGCCTTCCTACAGGTTGTTTTGCAAGCCTTTATAGGAGAATGGGGTGGGAGTGGAGAACTGCCCCTCTTGCACACTCACCCAGGGGTGGTGGGGTGACGTTCTTTCCCACCGTCAGGCCCGTTCGTTCCATTAGAGCGCAACCGAGATCAGACCCGACAAGTCAACTGTCAACCCTCAGCCAGGCATCGGATAAATGGTAATGATTTTATAACATCAGGCCCTAACCCCCAAGGGCCGGGTCTCCATCCCATTCTACGCTGGAGTGTCAGGCTATGGACACAGCTTTTATGGGAGGGAGCTGTAGATCTTGAGGGTCACCCCCCATACCTCTGCACTCTACCAGACTGAGTGTGGGGCGAGGTAGGTCAGAGCAAGGCCAGCTGGGGTGTTCAGTTTCTATCCCCCATCTGCCTGACTGGGTCCTAGACTTCTTGACCCTGTGAGTTTCTTGTTCATCCAGGAAAGTGACATTTTCTTTTTGGAAAATGGGCTTGAATCCTTCCTGGAAGCCTCCCTCCTCCCTGGCTTCGACTGTTGCTGTCTCTGCTTGGTATTGGAGCCTGCGGAGAGCGGCTTTCACCCCTCCCCCAATGTTACATCTGCTTGGAGCTCTGAGGTGCAAGGTGGGGAGGGCTGGCCGGCTCTTGGAGGCCCTAGGAATGGAAGGTGCAGGAGTAGTCAGGAAGATGATTCTCATTAGGCCCCTAATGCCTGATGGCAATTAATGTCACCTTAGGGCTTATTAATCATCCCAGTGAGAGACAAGTAGCAGACAGACTCTATGTGGGAGAAGACCTTTCCTGACACTGGAGGGCTCCTGGAAGACGAAAAAGGAAACAGTGAGGTCTCCCACCCCTGCCCAAACCCCAAATGGAAGGGGTGCAGGGCCTGTAAAGAGTAAGCCCAGAGGAGAGACACAAGTTCCCTTTTCTGAGCTGAAGACTCACTGCTCCAGTGAGGGGGACCGAGCTCTCCTTCTCCCCAGATTTTGGTAGCTGACATGGGTCAGCAATTTCAGTTCACTCTTGAGGCCCTTTCTGGAAACTGAGCACAGGGTTCTGGTTCTTCTCTCTACCTGCCCCCATCCACCACTCCCCAGATCTTAGGTGATAGGAAAATGAGCCTCCCTTTGCCCACTCAGTTTTCCCTCCTCCCTCTGTCCCTCGTCTCCACTTCCTTTTCACAACAATGTGGTGAATATATCCAACATCACAGGCACTGCTCACAACAGTGGTAAAGACAGACCTAGCCTGTCCTCATGGAACTTACATTCCAAAGGGAAGAAACACTAAGCTTATAATTGATTACAGTGGTAGTAAACTGTGTACCATCATGCATTTTTGCTCATCTCATGGAGGAGACTGAGGCCCAGGGTCAGGAAGAATTGGAGGTGGGAGCAGCCTGCTATCTTTAGAAAATATAAGGTCAACGCCAGGTTCCCTTATGCGGATATACCCTTCATGGATCCGGAGGCTTTTACTGGGTCAGCCTGTCTGATCATCTTCTGATCTTCCAAATGGTAGACATCCCTCCCTGCCCCAGAGAAGTGAAGGGCTGCTAATGCCCTCCCCTCCCCAGAATCAAATGCTCAGATTACTCCAACTCCAGTGCCCAATGGACCTGTTACTCTTGGCAGTGTCGGTTCTAGGGCTCAGGAAGGAAGCAGTTGGCATGAGGAAGACACAGCTAGCTGCCCCAACTGTTTTATTCTCACATGTCATTGACCTGGAAAGGGGCTCATACCTTCCCTTGGGCCTTTCCTAAACACCCACAGACTGCCCCGACTGTACCTGTGAGGCCTAGTCATAGATCCCAATCGGTAATGCCAGCTGGAACCTGGGTAGGAGGTCAGAATCAGAGGAGCAACCCCGGGCTGGAGAGAGTACCTGGCATGTGTGTACTCTTCTGCCCCAAATAAGCACCTTATTCAGTAAGCTGGTGGCATCTCCTTTCTGCCCTTTCTCTTTTGTTCAAGGCCAGGAGTCTTTTCTAGCTAGAATACTGGCAATGGTTACAGGTTTTCTTGACCCCCAGCTCCTTGATGGTGACTGGAACAGCTCTAGGCTCCTACCATGCAGCCGGACAGCAAATTGGGCTCTGTGTCAGGCCCCTGTGTCATGCATGGGTGCATATCAAGGACCCACGCAGAAACTCACACCCACTTCCTCTTCTGCCTAACCTGACACCATGGTGGACCTGGTGACATTTGCTCTGTCAGCATGCATCTATTTTTTAGGATGCCTGCCAACATGAGAAGATAGGACAGTCCACTGTGGGGCTTCACTAAAGGGAGGTCACCATTTGGGGGGAGCACCTGGGATCCTCCTGAAATTCTACTCTGGAGGGGGGCTCAGAGATTTTCTAAGCCCGCCTTTTTATTTCACAGCTGTAAAAACTGAGGCCTGTTTATTTGGTCATTTTATTTAATACTTTGACTTTTTTTTTTTTTTAAAAATCAAACTCTACAGGCGAAGCATTGTGCTAACTACTAGAATAAATATATCCCCCACTCTTTGAAAGTTCACTTTATGTCACTTCGCTTTTAGGAAAGAACTACGTTAGTACCTGTTTTTGCTAACTGAAAGATATCCAAAGAAGATTTTCGCTTTTATGGAAAAAGGCGGAAAAACAAAAATAGCATTCAGCATTTCTTTAGCAGCGAGCCAGTTATAGAGGCAGCATGCACCCTGAGTAGTGAGAGTGGCACTGCCAAGCTCCTTCCCCGGGACTAACACTCAGCATTTCAGCATCAAGCCAACATACCTTTGAACTGTGTCTGTGAGCATCTGTGCTTTATCTCGATTTATTTTGTGCATCTGCTAGCAAGATGTGTCCTACAGTAATTGCTTCTCTGCTTTACGCTATTTCTCTTACAAAAGGTTTCATAGGAACGATCTACTTTGGGATAGTGGGGAAAATCTGTACATAGGTTGAATAAGACAGACAAGACTCGGATGGGGAAATTCAAGAACTTAGCTCCACAAACCCGTACTGAGCACGTAGTCATATTAATAGCCAACTGAGTGCTTTTTATGTGCCAAACACTGTGCTGGGCATTTCGCATGCATTATCTGGATCCTTACTACAACCTTGTTAAGTAGATACTATTATTGTTGCCATTTTCCAGATGAGAAAACTGAGATTCAGAGAAAGTAAGTTTCTTGACTAGGGTCACATTGCTAGAAAGTAGCGGAGTCGTACCTCAGGTGTGTAACCCACCTAACCATTTTTACTATGAGGTGTAAGTTCCCAGGGTTACGTAGATGAGAAAGCTACCATGACCATGACTGGAGAAGCTCGTGATCAGTGGGGGCCCCAGGCATAAACAGGCCACTCAGTGCAGGGAATACGATGCTGTGGTGGCAGCGCAGGGGCTCCGGAGGCACAGGAACCTCTGACGAGAGGGTAGTAGTCTCTCTGCACACTATATAGAGCGTCTCCACCTCTCACCTTCTCTTCTTCAGCACCCAAACTTAACTTACACCTATGTGCTGTTAGATAGACACAATTATGCACACATATAGCTGGTACAATAAACCAGCCTCTACCCTGACGCTGGGCCACTTTGCTGGATCACTTTGCCGCCCCCTGCAGGCTGATCTTCCAGCTCAGATTCCAGGAACAATACTGATCTTCAAGCCAGGAGAATGCAGCTAATGGCAGGTGCCCAAGGCCTGCCTCTCCAAGCCTCGATTTCTTCATCTGTCAAATGAAGATAATCACATCAATCCCCAAGTCACTTTTAAAATCCCAGTTAATGTACACTGATTGCTCAATGGTACTGGGCACAAATGCGTGCTCTGTAATGTCGACTTGTTACTATTCTTGAAACCAAACTGCTCATTATAATCTACTAGGTTCTAGATGATTTGACCCCTAGTTGTTTTTCTAAACTCATATTTTTATCACTCTCCTTCTATTTTACTATACTGGAGCCACAAAGGTCTCCCTGCAGGAATATGTCAAGCACGTTACTGCCTCAGGGCCTTGGACTTGCTGTTCCCTCCTCTGGCATGCTTTCTCCCAAGATCTTGTGCCTTGCTCCTTTACTTTATTCTGGTAACTACTCAACTACTGCCTTCTTGAGACATCTTCCCTGACCACCTGATTTTAAGTAATACAACTATCACTCTGCTCCATTGCTCTATTCCCTTACCCTACTTTAATTTGATTCATAGCAATTGACATTTAACTTTATCATTTGTCTGTTGAATCTGTTCTCTTGATAGAATGTAAGCTCCCCAAGACCAAGATTCCTTCATAGGAACTGTTCACCCGTGCATTCCCAGTGCCCAGAACGATTCCTGGCGTATGTACTCAACAAAATAGACTGATGCAGGATCATTTATTCATAATCATTTATTTTGGTAATTGAGCCGTTGATTTTACCCAGTCCTTATAATCAGGTCTTGGGTCTGAGTTTACATAAGAGACTTGCCCGGCACCTCATTCCCCTGACCTTCCAGAGCCTGGGAGGCCACTGTCTAGGTCACCTTCGTTTTTGATGTTCCTCTTAATTGTCCCAACTCTAATTGTGCCCTGTTCCCAGTTTTTCCAGCTGCTATGTCAACCTCGCCCTGACTGGTGCAACTTGGACTGGGACCTGAGAGCCTGCAGGACGGAGCCATCGGCATCACCTACTATTCCCCAATGTGAATCCTCTGCCCAGCCAGGGCAGGCTTGCCACCACCATTCTCAGTGATATTCCTCCTCATGCTCAGCTTATTCCTCTCTCCACATCTTTGCTCGTGCTGTACACCCTGCTTCAGTAGGGCTCTTCTCCACCAATTAAAATCCTGCCCATCTTAACTTTTCAACTCGGGAACCTTCTCTATGAAGTCTTCTCAGACTCTGCGTGATATGATTACATGGTCTCGCGATAAAAAGGAAGTAACAGAGGCTATGGAATCAGTTACTGGGATCAATCCTGATCACAGTAACCGTCTTCTCAATTTCTCTCTGCATCTGGTTCTCCCAGGCATCACTGCACAGTAAATCCTCCTCCTGGGATAAGATCGTGTTCTCATTTAAGATTGTAGATCAGAATTACCTGCTTCCTATTTTATAGATAAGAAATCTAAAGCCCAGAGAGAGCCAGTGACTGCCCTAAGGTCACATAGCCATTTACTGACAGATAGAAAATATAACTCCATGAAAGGATGGGCCCAGCCCCTGCCCTACAATGTGCGCATCCCCAAAGTTTCATTGCTTGGCTCGGTCCTGCTATGGACTTGGGAATCGATCTTCTCTTTGATGTAGGGAATGAGGATGAGACTCCCTTGGTCATCATTTCGAGCCGGGCTGGCTCACCAGTCTTTTCCTCCCTACCAGCATACTGCATAGCCTGACTCAGTGTGGCTGCTGGTTTAGCTCAGACCTTGGACTCCAGTTTTAATAATTTTATTTATATACTCTCATTCTATCTCACTTTGGAGATTTTTTTCTTCTCTGAAGCCTTCCTTGACACTGTCCATACCCCATCCTTACTTTCCGCACCCCTCAGGCTCTGTTTCCTGCATGTAAGCATGTATAGGACTGTGTTGATTTATCTGTCTCCTTCTACAGAGGGGAGACCCAGGAAGGCAAACAATGTGTCTGTGTTGTCTCAATTTCATGCCCTTTACCTGACATCTTTTGGCTGCTCAGTTAATGGTTAGTGAATAAACGAATTATTAATCACCTACTACGTGTCTGGAGCTATGCTAGCTGAATAAATGGTCTCTGCCCTCAAGGAGCTCACCATTGTATGGAAGAGGTGAGTGGGTAGACATGGGATTAGGACTAAGGGTGGCTGTGAGTGCTGCCTCAAAAATGAAAGCACAGGGGCTGTGGGAGTGGGTTAATGAGCATCTTGTTCAGTCTAGGTCATGGGTGTTGCAGGAAAAGTAAGGGCTTCCTGGAGGAGATGAGCAGTGAGGAAAGATAAGTTGGTGTGGGCAGAGGAAGTGGGGAGAGGAGAGAAGAGAGGAGGCTGTTGTAGGAAGAGGGCTTGGAGCCAGGTGTGGGGGATACAGTGTGATCAGTAAATGGGATGGCTGGAGCACTGAGAGCTAGTATGGGCTGGGAAGCGAGGATGGAGAGGCAAGCAGGCATCCCCTACACACAAAGGTATATGCTTGTATGGCATGCATTCCTAGGGTTATTATATTCAGTTACACACAGCTTCACACATACATGGTCAGAGACACTGACATGCGTATAAAACATCGGTGCATGTGTGTGCACAGACACACACACACACACACACACACACACACACACACACACATGCACACATCCCAACTCTGCAAAATGAGTTGCCCCCTGAACTGCCTGTTTATAATCTTTTTACTCTCATTTCCCTAGAGTACTCCACCTATATAGTTCCTTGTCAGACAGCACCCTCCCTCCAACCCCCACCTTTTGTCAAACCCTGGCTCTAGCTGTCCTGCTTCCCCTCCTCCCTCTGACACACATGGACAGAAAGCTAGGACCACCCCTGGGCACCTGGCCAAGGGAGGATTTGGACTCAGGCCATGTGGGCTGGGCTGGCTCACCAGTCTTTTCCTCCCCACCCCCATACTGCTTCACTTAATTCCAGGGCAAAGCTCTGATCAAATGTGCAGCTGAGAAAAAGAAAGGCAAAGCCAGAGAGAGAGAGAGAGAGAAATATAGAGTGAGCAAGCACACTCTCCTTGCCACAGCCCAGCAGCTAAATGGCAGTAAATTCTTGATGTTCCCACAACTTACTCAACTTCTCTTTTATTAGCCAACTTGGCTACCAGGTGCAGGTAGAAGAGGAAGAGCCAGGGGCCCGTCTTCTTCTCAGAGCCTCCCAAACTGCTGCCTGAGACCTAACAGAATTGTTGAGCCAGCTCTGCCTGGTTCCTGTAAGTGGCAGTGCCCATGATTCCTGCTTTGGGCGGAGAATGCCAGGCCGGGCGGCTGGGGAAGATGAGAGGGGAGCCAGCCGTGCTGAGGACTGGGAAGGAAGCCTTTACACCATGGACTTATATGGCCATCAGAGGCCTTCCAGGAAATCCAGTGTTTCAGGTGGGTACATGAGACCCAGAACGGTGGGCAGTTTGCCTGCCTTCACATAGTGAGCTCAACTCAGATTTGGGATCAAAACCCAGGTTCTCCTTCCTGTTCTTTTAAGATGGAAATTATTGCTTTAGTTTCCCCCCCTGCCCAACCTCCCAAGTCTGATTCTCAGCTTCCTTATGCCTCACTCTTGCTATAAAGCCATGTATGGCTCCCCATTGCCTATAGGATTGATTCCAAATTCCTCAGATTTACATTTAGTGCTTGACACATACCTTCTCTCCCTAACAGGTTGTACATTCTCTGCCTTGGTGCCTTTTGCCTGCCATTCTCTTTGCTTGGAAAACTTGTTTCTCCTTCCCTACCTCTGTGTGGAGGCTTTTCTGCGAAGTCTTATTCATCACTCCAGATGGAATCAATCACTGTCTGCCTTGTAGTTAGAATTCACCAGATCTCTTAGCTTCCCTGTTCACTTATAAACTTCTTGAGGACAAGGATGATAACTTATTCATCATTAAATCTCCCACAACGTTGAACACATTTCCATACATGCATTAATTGTTCAATAAATGTTTACTCAGCGAATGAATGAATGAATGAATGAATGAAGGGCAGAAGAGGCAACAGTTTAGACATCGATGCCCTGCAATGTCTCAGGTACTCCCTTCTGAGTCTTCACTATAATCCTGAGTGGTATGTAACTATTATCTCCATTTAGTGATGAGGAAGCTGAAAATCAGAGAGGCAAAGTAACTTGCTCAAAGTTACACAGCTAGAAAGTGGCAGAGCTGCAATTTGACTTGAAGTCTGTCTGTTGCCAAAACCTGTGTTCATTCGACTTGTTCAGAGCACATCCGACTATAAATGCCCTCTGAGGCTGATCTCCTCATATTTCTCCTGCCCACCTCAAAATCCATCATCAGGGGACAGTCTGAGGTGACTTCAGTGGTTTCCTCCCTTGGAGGTCCCCTTCCCCCCTTAGGCTAAGTGAAGGCATCCTCGTTGTCATCTCGCTGTCTCTCAGCTCCTCACAGGCAATTATCAGGGACTATCTAGTGCGTGGTTCAGAGCCTAATTCCTGGAGCCAGACTGCTGGGTTCAAATCCCAGCTCTGCCATCTACTAGTTGTGTGACCTTGGGCAACTTACCTAACCTCTCTGTACCCAGTTTCTCATTTTACAATGAGAACATTGATAGTACCTACCATGAAGTGTTGCAAAGCTCTTTAACACTGTGACTGGTTCACAGTAGATACCCTGTATGTGTTTGCTACCATTCTTATCCAGATTATTATTGTTCCTCCTCTGAGATGCAAGCCCCAAAGGGGTTGCATTCTCCCTTATCTTTCTGAAAAGAATGGTCTCCATTTTTTTTTATGTGTGTTCTTGATGGCCCCCCTATACTCTCTAGGCCTTCTATGTAAGATAAGGAAGCAAAATTGGGCATGGAGAACAGCTCTAAGGAAAACCAAATCAAAGTGACTTTTGTGGTGACAAATGCTTAATAATAACTTTACAAATTCAGTGGAATTACTATGAATAACAACCTCTTCTTTTTTGTATGGATACCGCTTGCGTCTCCCAGAGAGCACACAGCTACAACCCTGAAATCCACCCAAAAGAATCATTACTGGGAAAACAAGCTAAAAATAACCCTGAAGGAAGCAGCACCAGCTCAGAAGCAGTTCTTTGGAGGTGGGGGCATCCAAGGAACCTCTTCTGTTGCTTATGGGGTAATCGATTCTAATTTTTTTAAATTCAGTTGCTTTGGGAGGTGGGTCCTGTCCCCCTTACCCTGCAGTCTGGGTCCTTAGGGCTTCTTCAGCATACACCCTGGGCATCTGGTCTTGTGTCATCTTCTGGAGGCCCAAGAAGGGCTGTGGCAGGTTGGAGGTCTCACTCCTGGTCCCTTGTTGGCTTGGTTACTACTCTGTGGGACCTGGGCTATCTTTCTCCCGTCAAGGACCAGGATCCCTGAGCTGGCCAGGTTGCCTCTCTGCCTTGTCCTGTGACTTGGTCTGACTCAGAGCAGCTGCCCTCCACTAATGGGATCTCTGTAAAGCTAGGTGCTTTACATACACAGCCTCGCTTTCTCCTCAAGGCAGGTCCTATTTTCCAGGTAAAGAAAGGAGGCTCAGAGAGGCTGAGTCACTGGTTCCAGGGAACACAGGAAGGAAAGCACAGAGTTTGAATTCAGGTCAGACCTGCTGATGCCAAAGATCACAAATGTTCCTTTAGGAAGCCCTGAATCGAGGGGCTCTCCTTCCCCAAGGCCCATGTAGCATGGGTGCAAGGGGATGCTTCAGGTAGCATTTCCTAAGTCAAATTTTTAGTCTCTGCCACCAGCGAGGGCTGTGTCTCCCCTTTAAGCCTGGTGGGTCCCCTAGGCAAGGACTGTGTCTCTCAGACTGGGTTTTCTACAAGGCAGGGCTATGTCTCCCCCATCAAAAGGGGTTTCCAAGGGCAGGACTCCCCGCTTACTCAGACTTCACACAAATGAGACTGTCTCCCTCGAGGCTGGACGAGCCCCCAGGTCATGGGCTCTGTCTCCCCTCATGTCGGGGGCTGCCTCATGGAGGAGCTGAACCTCCCTGTCAGACAAGCCTCCCTGACCAGGGGCCTCATTCTCTTCAAACCAAGTCCTGTGAGATCCTGTCCTTGGTCTTTCTTGGTCCCTGCTTGCTACTTTCCTAGGATTCCAGAGTTCCAGCTAGCCAGTTATAGCCCGACTAATGGGAAGGGCAGAGGCATAAACACAGGGCTCCCCTTGGTGGGAACGGAGACTGATTTTCTCCTCCTGAGGAGATGAATGCTTGTCCCTGGGAAGGCTGACAGCTTTTCTTCCTAAGAGTGCCACAGTTCCTCTTGATTGAAATGTGTCCCTGTGGTGATGAGGCCAGCTCCAGGGATAGGGGGTTTCTGGTCCTCCTCACCGGCCTATAGGCTCCATCCATCTGGGGAAGATAGATGACGTTATTCCAAGCTGAGATGATGCAACCAAGGTCAGAGTGAAGTGTTTAATTGGAACGTCAGGGGCTGGGGCCTGTTTCTGCTGGGATGATTAATTTCCGAGTGGTGCTTGTCAGGCGCAGCCATGCCAGGGGAGGAGGCACGGAGAAGTCTGAGTGACCCTGGGGAGGCCAGGGTGGTAGGAGGCTGCCAGCCCCTGTCCATTCTGCAGCGAGGGCACCCAATGGGCTTCTGCATCTGTCGGTGGCTATGTGTCCTGCAAAGGGGAACCTGAAACCCAAGGAGAGAGGGCGATGTGATGGGAGGCATTACTGGGACAGGACACCCGAGTTCCAAACCTCAGCCTTCGATTCTGGCCAATAGCCCTGTTCCCATTCTGCTTTCAATTCCTGACCAGTCCCGACCCATCTCTGTGCTGAGAAGAGGGCTGCGGGAGAGGGAGTGATTGTCCCATGACACAAATAGGACATGACCCATCTTACAGCCTCCCCTTACCCTTTTGGCTCTAGCCGTCTGAGAACTGGCTGGGTGCCACTGACCCTCATCTGTGCCAGACAGGAACTCTTCTCATTGTTTCCAGAGACTAACAAGTCATTCTCATGTGAGGGAAACTGAGGCAGGGAGCTGGATTTGATGCCACCCCATGAGCAACTCTCTTATATCCACAGTGGTCCTGTCCCAGGAGTTGAGAAAGAGCTAGGGGTGAGTAGCAGGCAGGACTTTGTCCTTCTTGACGCCCGTCTTAGAAAGCTGACTACAGGGCAGTGCTGAATGGAATGAGGCCAAGGCAGGGGAAATGTGAGGTGTTCTGAGTATAAATAGCTAGCGTGAGTATGCTCACTCTCCTCGCTTGGGCGTAGGAGTGAGTTGAGGGAAAGAACAGGCTGGGGAGGTGGCTGGGGAAGCGAAGCTGAGGCTTCAGAGAGAGTGGTAACATCTGTAGGGGAGGGGCTGGAGGTGATGGGAAGGCTGAAGGTCTGGAGCCTGGATCTGCAGTTTGGGGTAACTTGAAGGGGAAGATGGGATCGGAAGTCTGGGCTGGCAGGGAGTGGAGAGAAGTCACTGAATGTGAGGAGGAGGGGGTGGCTATTGTCTCTAAAGCAGACCCATTGTTTTACATCTCATCCTCAGAAGGCTGGATCCGGGGCATTGCATTTTGTTAGTATGAACATAATCATCATTATCACCATCATTACCACCATCACCACCATCACCGTCATCATCATCAGCATCGTCACCACCATCATCGTCATCACCATCGCCACCATTGCCACCATCACTACTACCACCACCATCATCATCATCCTGTCATCATCAGGGTTATCATTATCACCATTCATTAGTCATTGTCTTTGTTCTGCCCTCCATTCCTGCCTGATGCTTTATGATTTATTCCCAAACTCTTCCACATTCTTTTTTTAAAATAAGAAACCAATCAGAGGTTTCAAGCAGGGTTGCGCTGATTATTTCCATTTTTACAGCAGAGGAAACTAAGACTCAGCGATAGTAAGCGACATGCCCAAGGTTAAATGGCATGCTCATGGACAAGCTATTACTAGGACTGGGCTCTTGCCCATTGGCCCAAAGTTCTTCCTACTTCACCTTGCTGCTGTGGAATCACCATTGCCTTCCTCCTCCTGTTCCTCCTCCTCCTACTTGGCATCAGCATGAATTGGGGAGGAAGATGCCAGCTTTGATAAAACAAGATAGGCTTTAGCCATAGGTGTATGCCTGGGGGCACATATCTTCCCTTTGCTGGGCTCCAATTTCCTCATTTCCACAAGTACGCTTTGGGGCTCGATGAAGTATAAGAGCTCTTTCTACCTTGCTAGTCTGTGATGGTGCCACAGGGGAAAAAAAAGTCATAGAAACAGAGATAGAAAAAGACAGTGAGATGGAGACATAGACACACGCAGACCAAGACAGAAACCCAGAGAGACCTAGGAACACCTAGCTGAAAGATTCATTAAGATCCAGGATGATAGAGAAATAGAAAGCAGGAAACAGACTGAGAGCATGTCGGAAGAGATTTAAGAGGCCAAAGCCTGGGAGGAAGAGCAGGATGAGCAGCTGCTGCTCTGTGTGGTGGTCTCTAAGCAGAGTCCTTGCCCCTTTCAGAATGAGGACTGCCTGAAGAAGGGACTGTCAGTGCAGCCTCTAGGTGCTTTTGAAGAGCTCGGCTGTGTCAGGAGCTCCTGGTGTCTGTGTTTGAGTGTGTGTGTGTGCATCTCTGCATGTTGAGTTGTGGGTTTCAGAATGCTTTTGTTTGACACAGGGAAGATATTGGGACTTTTCTCATGGCTCTCCGCCTCCTTACAGCCCAGCCATCATGGCAGCAAGGTTGCTGATTCGGCTGCCTCTGGACTTGTTGCAGAAAGTTCGAAAAAATGGGATGTGGTAGAAGTGGGGTTACAGGTACCCTGTGTTCATAAGGCAGCTGGAGTGGAGCCAATGGGGCTCCCCATCCCCTTGCAGAGAATTGGGATGGCTTCTTCCCTCCTGCAAGGCTCCCTTGTCAGCTCTCAGCCACGGAGGCTTTGCTACACTGGACTGGAGGGTAGGGCTCAAGGTCAATTCAGACACCAACTCACAAAGTGACATTGAAGAAGACTCTGGCTCCTATGTCCATGAAGAGGTGGGAATGGATGAGCTCGCTTTTTGCAAGTCTGGAAAATGGACTTCTTTAGTGATTATCTTCC
>NW_011889139.1:10514-29308 GCF_000151845.1 Pteropus vampyrus | reverse complement strand
TTTCTCCCACTCACTACTTTCCTTTAGTTTTCCACCATATATTTTAGCCACAGAGGCCTGTGTTCTCTGAATTCATGCTATTAGCTGCTTTGTATGCCCTGTGCCCTCTGCCTGGAGTGCCCCCTCCCAGCTGATCCTCGGGAACTCATCTCTCAAGTTGCTTCCTCTGGGAAGTTTTCCTGACCACCCCTACAAAGTCAATCACTCCCTCCTCTGCCCCGTATG
Source organism: Pteropus vampyrus (assembly GCF_000151845.1). Classification (NCBI taxonomy): domain Eukaryota; kingdom Metazoa; phylum Chordata; class Mammalia; order Chiroptera; family Pteropodidae; genus Pteropus; species Pteropus vampyrus. The sequence continues at coordinate 29,083 of NW_011889139.1, read as the reverse complement.
CCCCTGCAATTGCTCCACAGTGTTTTGTCCCTGTTTGTCTTCCCCTTTAGATTGAGAACTAGCCAGGGCTGAGACCTTGTCTTTCATCTCAACAACCTCAGCTCCTGGCACAGGGCCTGCCATGCAGGCAGCATTAAAGGTGTGTTGAACAAGTAAACGGCTTCAAAAGTTCCTGCATTGACATCAGGGATGTGGCAGAAGGATCAAGTTGGGATGGGCTGAGGAGAGAAAGTGAGTGAGGTTTGGCAGGCAGAATTTGGGCTATCTGTGGATTTGGACACTGAGGTACCCAGGACAAAAGGGGCATATGGGCCTGGAGCTCAGGAGCAGGTCTGGACCAGGGAGAGATTTGAGAGCTGCACACTTGTGGTGACATCTGGATCTATGGGGTACATGCACATCTCAGTGAGAAAGGACAGAGAAGATAAGGAAGCTGAGCAAGGATGGGCTTGTGGAGGACAGACATCCCCCTTCTCCAGCTACTTGAGCTGGGGGCTGCCCACCAGTCCTTCTGGGCCAGAAGCAGCCATATTTTGTGGAGGAGGGAGATGCTCAGAATGAGTATATCTGTGCTGCTTGGAATGTCTCTTTCCAGCCCTTCAGTCCCTAGGTTCCAGTGAATGACTGTTTTTCTTATTAATGACCATGCAGACAAGCTACGGATATTTTCTTTGGGTTACCCATTGCTGGGTAGTCAGCCTCGCCCTCTCTCCTTCCCTGGGGTGGGCACCACCAGCAAGGGATGGATCGACCTCATTACAAGGCATGATGGGACTGTGGAAACCTGATGACAGCTGGAGGAAGGCAGGGTGGGATGGAGTGAGGAGGGGAAGGCAAGGCTCAGAGGCTGGAGCCATGGTGGAGGGTGGGTCTCCTCAGAGCCTTAGCCCTTGGGAGAAATGGCCACCATAATGTGGTGCCCTTATGTGCCAGGCATGGTGGCAGGAGTGATATAGGTGTCATCTCTATGATGTTCTTTCTGGCAGGGCACTTACCCTGTTTTACAGATGAGGAAACTGAGGCTCAGAGAGGATATGGCTGTCCCAGAGTCACACAGCATTACGTTATAGAGCCAGTGTTCAAATCCAGGCCTCTGGGACTCCATAGTCCATGTCCTTCTGGAAAGTTACACTAGGAGAGAATATTTCACAGGACTGGGCGTGCTTGCCACAGAGGCTGGATCCACCCTAGGAGTTGTGACCGCAGGGTACAGGGCATCCTAGTGCCATCACAGCTTCCGCTTCTTCCCTCCTTGGGGTCATCGATAGTACTGCCATCCTATTATATCCAGCTGTCCCCACCTATCCTTTCCTACTGGGTAAGATTGCACTGCCTGGTGCCCTTGAGTAGGGCTCTGTGTTCATTCTGACTCCTGATCTGTGAGCAGAATTGACATATGTCATTTCCAGGCCAAGCACTTAATTGCCAAAGTGAGGCCCTCCAGGGTAGAATGACTAGAAACAGGAAAGGTGTTAACTGCTCCTTCAGTCTGGGGCCCAGTAATGACAGTGAGCAGAGCTCCCTGCTGACTTGTGATGGATATCTGTATGAACAAGAAATAAATTGTTTTTCAGCCACTGAGATTTGGGGGTTACTTGTTACTGCAGTGTAATGTAGCTGATCCCGTCTGAGATGTACCGTCTCCTCATTGCTGTAAAAAGGCATGGAGGCCAGTTTGCTTTTAAGGCTCTGGCCTTGCTGGCCCTGGGACCATCACTCCCTGAGCACTTCTAAAGTAGGATCTCAGGGTGCTTGGATATTCCCACCAAAGCTGAATTGAGATCCCGATGCTGCTCTGAGTACAGAATCTGAGAGCCAAGGTTTCTGGGAGCGTTCCAGCTTCCCGACACTGCCATAGTTTACACTGATCATGCTCATAGATATGCCTGATCTCTCTGGGTGAAAGACAGTCGTTCCCATTTCACAGATGGGCAGACTGGGAGCCAGAGGGAAGAAGGAACTTGGCCAGGTCATAGATTATTTGAGTCACAGACCTGGGAGTGGAATCCTAGTTTTTAGCTCTATTCTCCTTGGGTTTCTAACACCTTGGACCAAGAGTGAGGCCAAGAATCCTAGGAAAGAATGCAGACCAGAGAAGAGGCCTTGACAGTCAGTGAGAAAACTCCCTGCAGATGGGGAGAGTAGGAGTCACAGGGAGAAAACCTAATATCACTCAGGAGTCTTGGAGTTCATGTAGAGGGTGGCTGAGGAGTGAGCAAGCCAAGATGGAAGAGCGGGGCCTGCTTAACTCTGCAATGACTCTGGAGCCCACCTCCTGCTTTACCTTGACTGTGCAACATTTATGCCTTGAAAAGTTTCCTCGACCACAAAGTGGAGATAATAACAGAGCCTCTCTCATACGGTTGTGATGAAGATTGAATGAGATGTTACGGAAGCACTTAGAACAGAGCTTGGCTACTGTAAGTGCAAAGTAAGTACCTGCTCTTATATCCTCATCATTGCTGCCACCGCCGTCATTGTCATCCCCCACCGCCACCATCTTTATCATATTCCACGACTTCTATTCTCTGGGCCTCAACTTCCTAACTTATAAAGTGTGCACAGTAAATATATGTGAACTCTGTGATAATTATAAGTAGAGTTTATTGAGTGTTAACCATGTGCTCGGGACCATTCTAAGTTCACAGTTTCTTTTAATTCTTATTTTCCTCTGCCCAAAGTCACCTCATAGGTAGCAGAACCAGGATTCTAACTCAGGCCATCTGACTCCAGAGTGTCTTTTAATTACTACTCTATAATTTTATACTTATCGTATAAAACCTCCCAGGTGGTGGTGAGTTGCCTATGCAAGATAGCGTGTGATGCTGTAGGATGTGTCTAGGGCCTTTGATAAATAAATTGTGTTTGTGATGATGTGTGAGCTTTGTGAGTCCATGAGGGTTAAATGTGTGTGCACATGTACTTTAGTAGGTCAGTGACGTGCTATTTGGTGTTTAACTTGGTCTCTGTGAGAGATCATGTGTGTGTTCTGTGTATGCGTTGTTGCACCTGTGATATTTTAAAAAAATGACTATTGGTCTCTGTGTGTTTATGTATATGTCATACGTACATTCATGAATGTGATGCCTTGTGAACTGAGCGTATGTGCGTGTGAGCTATATGGGCTACTGTAGATGTATTTGTAATGATATGTGAGCTATGTGGTCTGGTTGTGTATGTGACATAGTGGTGTGTGTGTGTGTGTGTGTGAGAGAGAGAGAGAGAGAGAGAACGAGCGTGTGAGCTGTATTTGGATGTGAGAGTATAGTGTGTATATGGGTGCCATGGGTGTATGTTCACATGTGCATCTGTGTGAGAACCAATAAGCTGTGTGTGTGTATGTGATTATGGCCCCATATGCAGGGTGCTAGCGTGTGTGCCAGTGGGCTGGGTGCCCTGTGTGTGTCGCTGCAAGCCAGAAGGCCGGTGCAGCGTGGGTTGGAGGAGCTGTGAGTTAGAGGGTTTAAACAGGCTTCCTGGCTGGCCCAGGTCCAGCTCTCCCCACCCAGCCTCTGCAAACACTGCCTAGCAGACGGGCTGAGTTTTTATACACCTGGAAACAACCCTCTAAATATTTACCCACCATCCTGGTGGAATGGACTGCTTCCCTTCCCTTAGCAGAGGCCCAACTGTGAGCTCAGCTTTCCTGCCAGCGTCCACCCCTACCTGGGGCTTAGCTCAGTGCCCCTGCTGCCTCCCCGGAAACCATAAGGAGGGAACTAGGAAGCTTGACAGAGACCAGGCTGTAATCCTGGATTGCATCCATTTGCACAACTGTCATATTTGCTTTCGCCTCCACTCAAATGAACAGACATACTCATTCACATTTCTGCTCACCTCACTCTTACGCTCAGGTACACTTGAACTCATAGCCTCACCTCTTTACACTCACTCCCACCTCCTTTCATACCTCTGCCCTTCACCCTGACTCTGCAATCAGCCCCACCCATTACCATTGATTCAGGCTCGTCCTCTCCTCTTCCACCCTCTCCGCTTCCAGAAGCTTCTTCTCATACTGCTCAGCCTCCTCCCACCCTGCTCACCTTGCTCCAGGACTCTGGGCAGCACCCACTTCATCAGGACCAGGAGGGCCCACAAAAAATTTCTGTCCATGGTCCTGAACCATGATTCCTCCAAGGCACTTTCAGGCCCCAGTCTAGGGACATTGGTGGGAACCCTTATCCAAAAGTCTTCAGGAATTCTTTACTGGCTGAAAAAGTAGGTAGTAGGAGAAATAAGATTGCATATGTATGCATGTGCACATACAAACTATATCTGTGAGACAAACAAGAGACAAAGAGATAAAGGGAGACGAAGAGGGGCAGAGAAAAAGACACACAGAGAGAAACACATACACACGCCCAAATCCCCCCCAACACACACATATTGAGGGCAGAGAGAAAATGAGAGAGAGAGAGAGAGGGAGAGAGAGCGAGCGCACTGGAAAGTCAGAAATTCTGAGAGATCTCCAGTGAGAAAAAAAAAATGGCTTTTGTTTTGACACCTCTTTCAAATAATCCTACTTACTAAGAAGGCATATTATTTTCCTCTGGGAAGCTGGGGAAGTACATGCCCCTTCATTCTATCTGCTGGAACAACAACTAATTAAGGGCAACCCTCAGATGTTGCAACTCCCTACCAGGGCCAAGACTCATCTAAAAAGAGAGGCTGATGTAATCTTGTGCCCAGATTTAGGATCCGTGATGTGGCCCCGGTGCCCTCCTTAATCCAGGACTGGCGTCCTTGCAGGTTACTGCTTTCCCATGCCTTCCAGGTCTATTAATCCCTCATCTCCCCCATCTGCCCTGGATGAACAGGATTTTTAAGGTCAGACATCATCTGAAAAAAATAGCTGGAATCAAGCAGACCCTCCGCTTGCTGCGCAATCATGTTTGACGTCAAGATATGTCACTTGGCTCATGCGCCTCCTTGCTTCCCACTGTGCTGGCTTCTCCCACCCTCACAAGTGGCTCCCATGGATCACTTTCCTGCTGCCTCAATTCTCAGGCACTTTCACATGCTGGGCATTTCTGCTAGGCACAGTGATCACATTTAAGCCTCACAATCACCTTTGGGAAGTGGTAGTTATTCCCATTTTACAGAAGGGGCAGCTGAGGCAAGAGAGGTTAAAGAACTTGCCCAAGGTCCCACAGCTACTAAATGTCTGAGCCAAGAGTCTGGCAGCCTCTCGAATAGGGTCTCTTTAGGGATGGGTGTGTAACATCTTCTGCTGGCAGCTCTCCAAGGGTGGTTGTGAGATAGCCCAGGTTTCAAAGTTAGGAGTCCTGGGGGTGACCCTGTGGGTTTCCACGTATTCTGGTGGGGTCCAGCTGGGGCTTTCTCAGCCTGGCAGCCCCTTTGTGGGTCCTGGGCAGGAGTACCCAGGAAAGTCAGGGGTGGGAGGAGGCAGCCGTCTGGACAGGCCAAGTGGGTTCAGCCAACCTTGAAATGCCAGGGCCTCTGGCTACAGGCACGGGTGCCCCGGCCCATAGAAGCAGAGCCCGCCTGGCAGGGTGAGAGCCCAGCTAATGGTCATGTTTATAGCTCAAAGCATTATTAGCTCTTAGGAACACTCAGCCCTCGCTGTTGTCAACAGCTGAGCTTATTGATTGAGTGACTTGATGTTTTGGTTATTAAGTGCCTGGAGTGTCGGCAGATTTGGGCCAACCTTGGCTTAGGGGAGGAATATGTGAGTAAGGGGGAGGCCGTCTGTCTGCAGATGCATTCCAGCCTTGCTCATTTGTTCAAGCGCATGTGTTGGGGGATGAGTGCGTGTGCGTTCCTGCATGCTTGTGTTGCCCGGTGCAGTTTTGGGATGAGAAATCTCGGTTTCTATACCCGCAATTGCAGGGCAGCCCTAGGGGCACTGGGGTTTGGATTTGGGAGCCCAGGCTTTGAATCCTGGCCTTACCCTTCCAAGCTATGAGCTTGGGCAAATTCCTTACCACCTCTGAGCCTTAGCTTCCTTATCTGGAAAATGGAGATTAAAACGATACTGGCTCTGCCTACCTTTGAGATGGAGAGTTAATAGGCACAGCAGTTTGTAAACTAAAAAGTACTGTACACATGCCAGGGAGTGTAACTATTATAACTAGTGTGAGCTGAGCTGTGATGGCCTCATTAGGTTTATGTTTAGGAGGCAGGTTCGAGGAGTGGAAAATAAACAAGAAGGGGGACCCTAGGGGATTGCCGGAAACCCCAACTCTGAGAGACCTGGACCAGCCTTTGCAGCTCATATTTTAGGAGTCCACTGAAACTGGACACTGGGAGACCTGAGTTCCAGGTCTGGCTTTGGCATTAAGGGGCTGTGCAGCCTCAGGTAAGTTGCTTTCCTTCTCTGGGCTTTTCTCTTTATCACAAGAGGAGCTCTAATGTCAGTGGTCTTTAAGGCCCTTTTCAGCTCTGCCTTCGTATGCATATAGGAATCACTGAGTCTTTTCCATACTTGTGTGGACATTGGTGGGATTCTCAACTCTCTGTGTTCAAAATGTCCTGTGTAAGTTCCATTGCGCATGCCCGCAGGGTTCAAATGCCCCTGAGCTAGAGTGTGTTGGCAAGTTATCCTCCACCACGTCCCACCTCCAGCTACCCCTACGCCCATACGCTCAATGCCTGAACACATATGTGCCAGCCCATTCTTTCCTTGTGAAGGCAGAGGGGCTGGGAAACCAGCTGCCTCCTGGATTTCAGCAGCTAATGGGGAAAGCCCATTTTAATAGCTGATAACAAGATGGGTCCATTAAAAGAACAAATTAACTGCAAACTCAAAGATTACTTCTGTTCTGCTGGTGAAGGGCTGTGGAATTCCAACTTCATTTGTTAAATGAAGGCTCCAGCTCTCTGCTTCCCCAGGCGTGACTGCTGTGAGGACAAGCCTGCTGGCTGTCCCCACACCCCGTCTCTCCTATGAAAGTGCTCCGGGCCCCCTTTTAAAGCCCTGCATACAGTTACCACCTCAATGAAAGCCTCCCTTATCCTTCCTCCCGACTGAAGGAAGCCCAGAACCCCTCCCTCCTTGCTCAGAGCACCCCAGAACCTGGCTGAACAGAGGTGGAGGCTGGTTTTCCCTGACTCACATGTCAGCATTGCCTGTTTTCCCCCTTTTGATTCTGCTCTTCGTTAGGGCAGCACATTTTTTGTTGATAACATGGTCGTTCATCCATTCATTTACGTGTTTAACCGATGTGTTTTGAAGACCTACAGTGTGCCCGATAGTGTGCTAGTCCTAGTCTCTGCTCTAGAAGAAAGAAAAGCTGAGAGGCGAACTCCTCATGCTGTGCAGAGGGCCCTGCAGAGTGTGAGGGAAGCAGAAGGGAGTGACAGGTCCTGCTTGGGAAACTGACAGAAGAAGTGGCATCTGAGCAGCATTGTGAAACATCTATGGAGCTTTTCAGGGGGTGTAGGACTCTATGCAGAGGGACCAGAATGAGTGTGACACGTATAGAGCTTATTGAGGAATAGGACCTGGTAGAGGGCCTTGCACACAGTAGGTACTCAATTAATGTTTGTGGGAAATAAAATGTTTATTAAGGCTCCACTATGGGCCAGGCATGTGCAGGTGCTGGAATGCTGGCCTGAGTTTCTTCATCTTGCAAGGAGACAGATAATAGATGGCACAGTGCCTGGCACGTGGAATTGCTAGGGCAGAGCCTGAACTTCTACCTTCTTCCATGTGAGGGAAGGCTAGTCCTATTTTCCGGAGAAGCTTCTGTGTGAGGCCGAAAGGCCATCCTGGGTGGGCGGAGGGTCAGATTTTGTTATCATTACCCAGGCTTCTTAGGGAATTCCAGAGAAAGTACTATGCTCCACAGGCTCAGCCTTTGAAGGCCAAATGAAAGCAGGGCCGAGTCACAAATAACCTGGATAATTAAGAGAAAGGAGGGAAAAAAAATCCATTTTGGGTTCTGATATTTAGAGTTAAGACTTATCCTATCTCGCTCAATCTATAAGAATGCATTTCAAAGTGGCTCGGTATGGGGTCAACATGAGGCAGGAAAGTGAGGGACACAAACTCCTCCACAGTTACCACCTGCCTCCAGAACAAAGTCCATATTCTTCGGAGGAGAATTTAAGGCCCTTTCTAAATGCCTTTCAGTCTCAACTTTAACCACTGCCTCCAACATCTTCCTCCCCAGGCACACCAGCCTGTGGATCTCTTCTTGCAATAGACAGATACTGTTCCAGACTTCCGTGCCTTTGCACATGCTGTTTCTCCTGCCTGGAATGCCCTTTCTACATTCTCATTGCAGAAAAATGCTCACTCATTTCTCAAAGCTCTGCCAAATATGCTCTACCTGTGGACGTTTCCACCAAGTCTCCTTGGGGAGGATGAATCCCTGCCTCTCTGGTTTCTTGTGCATTTCCTCAATTTTTAAGATGCTATCGATTGTGAGATATACCATTGATTTAATAATAGCTTTGGGAGAAAAAGAAATCCTGCTTTAAATGTACATATCCATATTTCAGAAATGTGCAAATGTTTTTGAGAAGTGCCTTTTAGAAACAGGGAAATTCAGTAGGTGCTTCTCTCATGGCACAAGAGCTACAAGGATTGACTTCATTCATTTGTTCACTCATTCGTTCCATCCACCATCCATCCATCTATCCATTCATTCACTCACCCATTCATCCATCCATCCATCCTTCCATATTTATGGAGCTCTGTTCTAGGTACTGAGATGGAACAGTGAACAAAACCAAGTCTCTAACGTCATGTAGCTTATATTCCATTGGTAGAAACAAGTAGTAAACAAATAATTTAGAAAGAAGATCATGGTAAGAGCTCTGCAGAAATATAAGGCAGGGTGGGAGGATGGAGAGTGATCAGGGATTGTTCTTTTAGCTAGGGCGATCATGGAAGCCATCTCTGAGGAGGGGACATTTGTGCAGAAACTTGAATGAAGGGAGGGAGTGAATCGCATGGGTGTTTGGGAAGGAGCATGCTGGCCAGGGGGTTTAGCAAGTGTCCAGGACTCATGGTGGGGCCATTCTTGGCATCTTTGAAGAAAAGGTGGAGTTCGTGTGTAGCTGGAGTGGCATGAATGAGGGGAGGGCTGGCACATGAGATCAGTGTGGTTGATAGGGTCCCAAGACAAGGGAACGTTTGGGCTTTTCATTCTAAGTCTGACAGGAAGCAAAACATGATCTGTTTGACTCATAGATACAGAGAACAAATCTGTGATTGCCAGAGGGGAGAGGCATTGGGGGGCTGGGTGAAAAAGGTGAAAGGGTGGAGAAGTACAAATTAGTAGTCACAAAACAGTCACAGGGATGTGGAGTACAGCATAGGGAATATAGTCAATAATAATTGTAATGGCTTCGTATATTGCCAAATGGGTACTGGACTAATTGGAGGGATCACTTCATAAATTATATAAATGTCTAACCATTGTAGAAATTAATTTAAAAAAATAAAATAAAACTTAAAAAACATGATCTTTTTGCAGATGGGAATCCTATATACCTTGGGTCTGTCAGATTATAAATTCTGAGGACAGAGAGCCCAGCCCTTAGCACAGTGCCTAGCATACGAGAAAGGAGTATTGAAAGAATATTGGACGGCCTGTGAGCAGTACTCTCCCTGGGATGATAGGTGTGGGCGGGAACTCAGAATCTTAGAGGGAGTGTGGGTGTGGCAAGCAGGAGCGTGGTGACAGGAAGGACACTCCGGCTGAAGTGCACTAGCCTCCAGCACCCCATTCCTTCTGTCCTGGCTCATCTGAAGCCCAAAGCCAGTGACGAAGGGGACAGTTCCCACTGATGGCCCTGTGGTGTACAGAGGCATATCTGGAATGGAGAGATATGGGCCACATCATTGTTAAAGGAGTAACAGTGAAAATACCAAGCTATTATGGTGTTTTATAGTTCAAAAAGCCTTTTGCATGTCTGTTCTTATCTAATTCATACTTCCAACCCATTTGGTTCTCTTTTTACAAATGAAGAAACTGAAGCTCAGAGAGGGTCAGGAAGTTGCACAGCACGTGCGAGCTGAAGAGCCAGGACTCAAAGCAGATCTCCCGATGCCCCGTTCTCTTTCCTTTCTACCCCGTGATTTACTCTAGACTTTAGAATCTAAAGGAGAATGAGCCCCTTGGGCTCTGTAGTTCAATGAGGCTACAGGGACAGTGTTTTCTGACCCCACATTGGGGCGCAGGTCTGACAAGCTCAAGTGTACTCATGGGTGTGGCTGGGTGGGGAGATGACCCTGTAGAGGCTGTAGACACAGGGGCAAGTGGCCACTTCCTCCCCGAGAGGCTTTTGCAGTAGACTCAGTGTCTCTGCCCGGCTGCTGCTGTTTCTGTCCTTAATGGCGCTGCCATCCGCCTGCCCACTTAAGACACCTGGGAATCACCCCTCTGCCTCACCCCCACGTTCAGTGGCCATGGCCCTTCGTTCACCCAGACTGACTCTTCCCGGCGGATGTGTTTGCGTCCCTCCATTTCCCTGTTCCTGCTTGGTCCGGGCCATCGCTCTTCCTGGCGAGGTTCACTGCAGCAGCCTCCTGATCGTTCAGTCTGGCCCCAGGCTCCCTCACCTCTAATCCATTCTCCACACTGCAGCCAGAGTGATCTTTCCAAACTGTAATTCTGGTCATGTCATCCCCCCACTTAAAATCCTTCAATAACTTCCCTTTGCCCTCAGGATAAAGTCCAAAGTCTTTCAGCATGCTCCCACAGTGCTTCACAATCTGGCCAACATCCACCTTCATCCCTCCCTCCCTCCTTCCTCTTCTTCCAGCCCTAACTCTCTCCTCCAGTCTTACCAAACTTTCCTCATTTCTCTGAACAGGCCACATCCTCTCTCACCTCCCTGCCTTTGCACAGGCTGTTCATTTTGTCTGGAATACTATTCTCAGGTCAGTAGTACCCCCAACCCTGACCTTCTCCCAGGCCCCCTCCCCCCACACTGAATTGTCCTTCAGGACTCAGCTTCAGGAAACCTTCTGGAAGCCCTCGTTAAGCCTGCCCTTTTCACCTGTGGCCTGGCCCAACCCCTTTGCGTGCTCTTCCTCTCCGCCGCTTCGCACAGACTGAAACCATCCGCTTTTCTGTCCCCCTGTTAGTGAGCTCCTGGAAAGCAGGGATCTTGTTCTTTTCTGTAGCCCCAGGTACTGTAGATGCTCAGTAAATATTTGAATGGGAAAAACCCGAGTGAATGATAAATGAATGTGGAAGCATTCATTCACATTCATTAATTTGTTATTCAACACACACTTGCAGATTAGATGCCCTGGGCTGGGGATGAGTAAGCAAGGTCCCCGCCTCATGGAGCTTGCAGGCAGGGGGGTGATATTGTCTCTTTTCATCTCTGAGGTTTGGTAACTTAGATATTTTCTCTGCCTGGACCATGGAAGAAATCCTTTTGCGCTAGGGCTGGGCTCGATGCTGGGACCAGGCCCGGCCGGACCTGCCCACGTCCTTGCCACCACCTCTGCCTTTCCTGAAGTTGTCCCAGCCTGGAATATGACGGCCCTGCCCTTCCTCTTCTTCCTTCTCCTCTCCCTCATCACTTCCGTTTCCAACCACTCAGCTTAACTCAGGCCTCCCCGTTAGGCTTTTAATTTGGATTTATTGCTGGCCGTGATTGTATGTTAAACAAACTCCAGGCAATTATTAAAAACATGATTATCACAGTTTATTGTCTCACTAGGTCCTCAGTGGGTGTCCTGGTGCTGAGAGCTGGCCAAGCCTCTCTGATACATTTGGGTGAAGACCCCCCAGAAAGGATCTGCCCTCAGTTCGGGCCTTGTCACACCTCCTAGGGGAGGAGATGGTAGTGAGGGCCAAGGGACACTTCTGAAGTAGGGCAGAGTCCCTGTGGCAGAAATAACACTAACCTGGCACCTCGGAAGCTTAGTGTCAATTTGGCCCATGACTTCTTTGGCCTTCTGTTTCTTCTTCTGAAAACTGGCGAGTTGGACCACGTGATCAGCTGCTCTGAGGGCTGAAACCCAAGGATACGTTAGGGCTGGACGGGCTTCACTTTGTTCCACAGAAAGACTCAAGACAGGGGCACTTACAAGGCATACAGAGTCCAGAACATTTCATCATAAGCATCAGATGAAGAGTGACCCAACCCAGTTATGCCGACCCTGGCAATGTGCTCCCATGGTCAGGCACACTGCCTGCTCTCTGCAAGTTCACCTCTGGTTTGGGAGACCAGGACACACCCAGAAAAGGCATTGGCAAGGTGAGGCCAGTGGAGAAGAGGGGAAGCCCTTGCCTGGGAGCCAGGACCCTGAGCTCTAGTCCCAGCTCTGCCTCTGACTGACCGGATGGTCTTGGGCAAGTCATTTATCACTCAGGGCCTCAGTTTCCTCTTCTGCAAAATAAAGGGATAGACTGATCAATGATTCACAAACTTTAAAAACTTAACGGTTCTCTTTTTTTCCTAAACAAAGTTTCCTGTATAAGCCAAAGATACAAGAGAGAAGGAGATGCTTGGAAGCCAGAAGCAGAGAGCCTGGCCCACTGACCTCTCCCTTGCCCCCTGCCTCTCCCCGTCTGGAACACTGGATTATTCCAACAGCTCTCAAATGCCTTCATTTGAAGTCCATTGGGCCCTTCCCCTAGAGAGTGGGGGCCCGCCCATGGCCTCATTGATCTTCTCTACATCTTGAGGAATGGGAGGGCAGACAGGCCACATTCCCACTTCGGGGAAGGTGAGGCCCAGACTGCTGAAGAGGGGTCTCCCAGAGCTGGGATGGAGCTTCCCGGGGCAGGGTGCCTCCTTTGTTTCCAGTCTCTCACCACTGGGCAGAGGCTGCAGAGCCCCCAGTGCAGTTCTGGATGCTCAAGTGCCTGCACCGCCTGCCGGCCTCCGGGCTCCCTCCCTCAGCCCACCTCCACTTGGCTTCTCCCGCAAAAGCTTGGGCCAATCCCAAGCCTGATGAATCTTTGATGAATTCTGAGTAAAGGCACTTTTAAAAATTCAGAACGATAGGGAGGTGTTGGGACCAAGTGAGTCAAGATCATTCTGTTCCCCTCCTATCCTTCTCCCCATGTCAGTTGGCTAATGAGGCCTGAGCCCTGGAGTGTGGGACAAGGGGAGGACAGGACACAACCGAGCCACCAAGACCAAAAGAGGTCACTGCTCTGGAGGAGGCATCCTGCTAGCCTTTCTGACTGAAGCAGAGGCAAATTCTAAAAGCAAAAGATCTTAGAGATCGAAAAGCTTAGAAATGCTATCCAAGTCAACCTCTGTGTGCTAGATGGAGGAAAGGAAACTGAGTCTCAGATTGGGAAGATACATGTCCCAAGCCCAGCGTGGCCAAAACAGGACAGAACTGAGACCCCTACCTTCCAGAGCTGAGCTCATGGGCTACCTCGAGACCCAAGCGCCTGAGATAGGCTTCCTGGTCCACAGTCAGAGCTTTGCATTTCAGTCCTCACAGTCCTCAGGGCTTAGAGGAACTGGGTTTTCTGTCTCTCTGTTTATCTCCAAACCCATCAGGTTGCCTTTCTGTGGCTTAATTTCCTCATTGCATTTTCCCCCACTGGCTATTTTAGCCCAGTTTTGCATCTGCCCCCAGTGGATGTTTCAGCCCAGTTTTGCCCAGGTAAATCCATTTCCAGACTGGTTCATAGTCTTCCCAGCTGGTGGCTGGAGAGAGAAGGTCTGACGTAGAGTTACTGTTCTGAATTCCAATTCTGGCTGTACCATTCACTAGCTGTGTGACTATGGGCAAGTTGCTGAACCTCTCTGAGCTTCTTTTCTCATCATTAAAATGGGAGACGCTGAAGATTAAATGAGACGAAGTGGGTGAAAGCCTAGCAAGGTGGAGGCACGCAATCGATTCCATGCATATTGGTGGTATCCTTTTCACCTTCTAAAATCTGGTCTCCAAGTTCCAAGAAAGTTAGGACATTTCCCATGTCTTTCTTTATTCCCCACCATGTTTGATGTCCTTAGAAATCCTCCTAACTTGCAGGCAAAGAGGGCTGTCCCATTGCACAATGTCAGGGGGTGCCATTTGTATTACCGAGTTGTGCACAGTCTTTGTGACTGTACATGGTAGGGCCCTTGTCAGCGAGGTAGGTATAGAAAATCTGAAGCCTTCAATTCTCCCACAGAGAACTCCGTTGGGTTTGTTTTTCCCCTGCTGAAGTTCCATTCCCTTCTGTTGGCAGTGAGACCTGTTACCAGTGTATCAAAATACACTGGTTCTCCGTGTATTTTGAACTTTACTCCCAGAACTGAGATTTCAACTTGATTCCCAAAATTTGGACTTCGGCTTTTGGAACAACTTCTTCCTTCACTGTTGTGTTCTACTTTGATTTCCAAGCACGTAAGATTCTAGAGACACATTTTTTGGTCTATTTCAACTGCACATCCATAGGACTTGTAAATATAAAGGAGGCCCATAAAGTGAGAGATGTTGGGTAATGGCCTCACAAACAGTACATTTTATATCAGAACCTGAAGAGTAAGCTCTAAATCGGGATCTGGGTTTGCACCCTCCAAGTCTTTAAATCCAAATTGAGATTCTGCAGGTGCTGCCAGGGCTAGCTAGAGGACCACAGTACATGGAACAAGAACCCAGTTTTATACTTATATTTATATTCAAAACCCTACCACTTCTGCCCCAGCTGTGTGACTTTGGACACATCACACAACCTCTGTGAGTCTCAACTTCCTAGTCAGCAAAATGAGGCTACTAATACCCACCCACTTCACAGGGCTGTGGAACAGTGACTTGAGATAATGTCTGCAGAATGACTGCCATCATAAACACCCCTACACATTAGTGCTTGCCTCCCCCTACCCTTGTACCTCACAGAAGAGAAAGAGGAAGCTTAGAGAGGTCGAGCTGTATTTGCCAAACATCACTGAGACAGCTGGGATGCACCCCTAGACTCGCCTAACTCTGAAGTTCATGGTTCTTCTCCTCGCCTAGCTTTATCATAAGTATGTGTTTTCTTTTTATTGTCATAAAATATACATAACATAAAATTTACCGTTTTAACTATTTTAAGTGTACAGTTCAGTGGCATTAAGTACATTCACATCCTAACTACCATCCCTTTCTAGAACTTATTCACCTTCCCAAACCCAAATACTAATCCATTAAATACTAATTCTCCATTCTCCTCTCCCCGCCAGCCCCCGGCTATCACCATTTTACTTTCTGTCTCTATGAACTTGACTACTCTAGGAACTTCATATTAGTCGAGTCACATAGTATTTGTCCTTTCGTGACTGGCTTATTTCATTTAGCATAATGTCTTCAAAGTTCACCCTTGTTGTAGCATATGCCAGCACGCTGAATGCTATTAAGGCTGACTACTGTTCCATGGTATGTATATACCACATTTTGTTTATATAAGGATGTGTTTTAATGCATGTAATGAACCCAGTACATGGTAGGTGCAAATCCTGTGATATCATTGTTGATACTTATTATTACTCAATTATCTGACTGTTATAAACATGCGCTGTAAAATTCATTTCTTCAATAATTTAATAATAGCAACAACAATAATAAATACCCACCAAATAGAGAAGTACTTTCTTTTAGCTCATCTCAGGATTTCCCTGGTCCAGTGGGCTCAAACTCTGGCGTGCCTCAGAGCTAGCAGGGGAGCCTGCTAACCATCTCCAAGTCTATATTGTCAACAAGCCCTCTGAGTTCTGATTGCAGGAAAGTCTGAGCACTATTATCTGGGTCTTTGAATCTTTCCCTGGCAGTGCCTGGGAAGACACCACAAGACCAAGGTCAGGAGGGTGTGAGGGTAGAGGAGTGGAAGATCTAGTGTTTCTGAGCAGCTTTTCTGAGACCACAGGCTCTGGCTCTGTAACTGACCCCATTCTGACTTTCCTGTGCTGGTCAAACATTCCAGCCCTTTCTTGGGAAATGCCTGGCATAAGAAATAACCTGTTAGGACCTGTGATTGGAACTCAGGCAGACAGCTGTGTCCATCTTACTCCCTCCTCTCAATGGGTCAGGATGAGCTTTTTTGGCTTGAGGCTGGCATGATTAAGAGCTTTTGTGAGCAGGCTAGATGGGGCTTTGTTTATAACTTAATGCCATGGACTGAATATTTGTGTTCTCCTACCCCTAATTCATATGTCAAAGCCCTAATCCCCAATGTGATAATATTAGGAGGTGGGATCTTTTAGAAATAATTAAGTCATGAGGATGGAGTCCTTATGATAGGATTAGTACCCTTGAAAGAAGAGACATGGAGACAGATGGCATGTGAGGATACTGCAAGAAGTTCAGGCAGAAAGTCAATCCTGGCTGAGACAGGGAATGCACTAGCATCTTCTGCATCCTCTTGGCCATACTTTGGCTCAACTCAGCTAGAGGACCCAGAGCAGAGTAGAGAGAGAGCATTTAAGGGCCAAATGGAAGGTATTTGGTGCACTGGCTTCTGCCTTTTTGTCTGCCTGAGAGTCCTTCTGCTCACTCTCCCTTGTCAGACTGGCAACCTCCTACTGATTCTTGAGAACTCAGCCCAAAGTCACCTCTTCTGGAAAGGCTTCCTTGATCTCTGCAGACAGATCCGGCCACTCCTACCCTGGGAAACTTACTGTTGTATCATTGTACCAACTGCATAGTCGTGATTAAGACACTACTTATTCCCTCCATTTTTTTTTTGGTTGTGGGGAGGCTGGAAATCTTAGGTAGATTTATTCATATTATAAAAGATACAGCTAAACAGTACACTGTAGCAATTTAATAAAATGATTGGATTTTCATTTTAAGAATCATGTTCTGATTAAGAATCCTGTCATTTCTTGTGAAACACAGTCCCAGATTTACGCTGTAGTTTGTTGAATTGGTCTAGAAATTAACTAGAGATTTTGAATGTAATAATAGATTTTGAGTGACTAAAATAAGGCAGTCAGTATGTTACGAAATTCAGAACTCTGCATAATGTCTTTCCCATGCTTTCTAAAATTACCTTCCCATTGTCTTGTTTCCTTTGTAGGCTTAAGGTCAGATGTCCTGGATAATGTTCTGGCTATAGGCAGCCATTTTGTTACTGAAACATAATTATTGTGTCACTGTAAAGTTAGTAGTATTGAAAAAAAAGGCCAGTTAAAATCCACTTGCTTATTCAAAATGGTGGTTCTCCCAAATCTTGTCATCTTCGGCAAGTTCCCTTCTAAATTCTATTCTATGACTTTGTCACTGCCCGAGGACATGACATTGATAAGAACCAATAAACAGACAAAAATGTCAAATTATTGGTGCCTATTGACATAGCTTAAGATGCCTCTAGGACACCTGAGTTGTCAGGTGCCAGCATCAGGATGGCTTGTGTATCTCTAGAGTTATTCCTGTGCTTTATTTTAAGGAACTTCGAAGGCTTCTCCTTTTGCATTGACCGCTAGGAAACTCAGAGGGAAATCTGTGGCTCAGGTCTAGCAAGGGTGTGAAACTCTTGGCAGATATTTTGGGTATTAACTTTACCCTTGCTTTTACCTTGTTCTTCCTACATTATTTTTTCCCCTGGTTTACTTAATTTTCACTTTGTTTTTCCTGTATTGAGCTTTGCTAGCCTCTTCAAATCAATTTTTGGAACAAGATGGAGGCATATATAAATAGATAGACGATTTTCTCTGTGGTCCCAAGGCGCCTGACGCAGGCTTCTATTCTAGCATTTATCACATGTTATTTTAATTGCTTGTTTATGTGTTTGACTCCCCAACTGGGCTGCAATTGCCACCTGGTCTCCCTGCAGTTGGACTTCTCTGTATGACTGAGCACCAGGATGGGCTGTTGCCTGAATCCCGTTTTTCAGACCCTGAACCTACCACTGCCATCCCGCCCCTGCCCTGCCTGGACTCCCCGCCTCCACGCATGCACACAGGTTCAGAGGCAGCCTTAGCACTTCTCAGCATCTCTCCTTCCCTAGAGGATATATCCTCTAAGTTCCGCCTTGAGGCTTGGGCAGACAGAGCTGATCAATACCCAAAGGAAAAAGAATCAAGAACCAGCGGATACCCATAGTCAGATGATGGTGGCCTGAGAAGATGGAGAGGAAAAGAAAGGGTGTGGACTGTTTGCTCTTTCTGCTCAGCGCTTGGGTGGCACCTCTCCCCTCCCTTCCCCAATGGTTATCCTGATGATGGGGTGGCAAGGCCGTGTATGACCAATAGAATCACAGGATCACAAGGTTGTCGGCTTAAGATTATTCATGTCTCACCTAGGATTTCAACTCGACCATTCTCTAACCCAATTTTCCCTCCAACTAACCCCAAATTGTGCAGAAGTAATGTAGGGAGGAGGCAAGAGAATTAAAAATGTGAATCAAACTACATTCAGAGACTGCAATAGGCTGACCAGCCCTGTAGCCAGGCCAGGAGGACACCTTCAGAACAAAGGAAGATTTCTGCTGGGATTGCTAACAACCCATTCCCACCCCTGTGAAGGGGAAGCAGGGAAACAGGAACCAAGAGTGATTCTCTATGGCTAAAACCATGGGGAACCTAAGGGTCAAAGGCTAGGAAGTGTCAGTCAGCAGCTTTTAGCACTACGTACTCTTTCTCTTCCTCACTGTCTGTCTATATCAAAGGAAGTGGCAGCTAAAGAATAACGTATATACTGAATTCCCTGAACA
>NW_011889139.1:4901-6769 GCF_000151845.1 Pteropus vampyrus | reverse complement strand
AGAATATACCAGGGGGTGAAGAAACCCTAGAGATGACATAGGTCAGGATTGGCAAACTACATCGTGGGGGCCAAATCCGGCTTGCCCCCTTGACTTTCTTTTTGTCAATAAAGTTTTATTGGAGCACAGCTATGTGCATTTGTTTTCATATTGTCTATGACCGCTTTGGTGCTGTGATAGCAGAGTCGAGTAAATGTAGTGGAAACTGTATATCTTGGAGAATCTAAAATATTTATTATTTTATCTTTTATAGAAGAAGTCTGCTGATCCCTGACTAAGGTCCATAGCCATCTAGCTTTGGTAGTGAGGCCCTTTTTGCCACATCTTCCAAGCCCAGGGCTAACTTGGGGTTGGACGGAAAGTGAGTTCTGCTGATGGAGGGGAGGAGGGGACCTGGGAAAACTGGTCTCAGGGATGGAATGAGGGTAGTCAGGCAAAATGAGAACCGTAGGTACCTGTGCTGGAGACAGCTTGCATTCCAGGGTGAATCAACGACTACTTAGACTAAGAGGCAGTTGGGGCAGGGAGAAAACTTGGGCTTCAGAGCCAGGCAGGTCTCATGTCCAATCCTGACCCTGTCACTTAGTGCTGTGTCCAAGTCTATGTCTTAGTATCTTCTGAAAAATGGCAATAAGGAATAAGTTTGTGAGGCAGATTAGAGGTACTGATCTAAAGCACATTGCAAACAGTAGGTGTTTAATAAATGGTAGATATTACTGTCATTATATCTCCGTGATACAATCATTGAACTTTTGGACCATAAAGACTCAATGTTACTAAATTATATTGTTAACTTTAGATATATCTTCTTAATAAAAGGAAATAAATGCAGGTTACAGAGAATTCACACATTTGTTGAAGATAAAACAAGATGTTTATTGATTTTTTAAAGAGAAAATGAAGGAGAAAATCGCATCTTTGCACATATAAAAATGATGTGCCTCTACCTGAGTGAAAAACCAGAAGTTAACATCAGATGCCAACTGTAAATGAAGTTCTGCATGCAGGCATGTGTATAAAACTACGTTATGTAAAACCCGGTTTACATGGTAATAGAAAGATTCCGGAAAGCTTCAAGCTATGCCATAGGCTGGCCATGGTTTGGCACGGTCACTCCAGACTCTGCCCATGTGAGTGTCAGTGGCTTATCACCTAGCGTCGTTTGAGAGATAAATGAGATATCCTGTGTAAAATATCTAGCGTGGTGCCTGGCTTGTGTTAGATGTTCAACAAATCATAATTCCACCAATCCATTCATCCTTTCACTGTCCACTCTGATTCTGTCTTCTGTTTTCCCCAACCCCGAATGCCCTGCATCTGGCCTATATGGTTAATAGCTCAGTTTTCTGACTATATATTTTTTAAGACTATGTTTTTTAAACTTTAATATGTATACAGATTCTTATTCAGTAGGCCCGAAAAACAAGCTCCCAGGTAATGCTGGGTCTTAGCCTCACATTCAATACCAAGCATGTAGATATTGAGCAGGATCTCGATCTCAGCCCTATTGAAGTTTTGAGCCAGATTACTCTTGTTATGGAGCTGTCCTGTTTATTGTAAGATGTTAAACAGCATTCCTGGCCTTTACTCACTAGTGTGAAAATATTTCAGGTTGTGACAATCAGAAGTGTCTCTAGACATTGTCGAATGTTCTTTGGGGAGAAAAGTCATCCCCAGTTGATAACCATTGGTGTAGAGAATAATTTATCCACAAGCAAGTGTAGGATTTACATAATTTTCAACAAATAGTCCTGTCCATTGCTGTATGCAGTCAGGCATTTAGTATCAATGTTCTGATGATGGTAATGATGATGATGATGACGATGACGATGATAGCTCCTACAGACCCTATGCTAGAGCCTGGTCTT
>NW_011889139.1:0-2686 GCF_000151845.1 Pteropus vampyrus | reverse complement strand
CGCAAATGTTCATGCTGCGTTATTCATGATAGCCAAAAAGTGGAAACAACCCAAATGTTTGTCGACTGATGAATGGATAAATAAAATGTAGTATTTCCATATAGTGGAGTATTATTAGACAAAAGAAAGAAAGTACTGATACATGCTACAACATGAGCGAACCCTAAAAACATTGTTACACAAAAGAAGCCAGTCACAAAAGAGCATATATTATATGATTCCATTTACAGTATATGAAATGTCCAGAATAGGCAAATCTATAGAGACAGAAAGTAGCTTAGTGGTTGCCTAGGGCTGGGGATGGGGAGACAGAGTTGGTGGCTAAGTGATAAAGGTTTTTTTTTTAGGGAGGAGGAGCAATTAAAATGTTCTAAAATTAATGGTCGTGATGGATGCAAAACTGTGCATATGCTAAAAGCTATTGAACTGTACACTTTAAATGGGTAAATTGTATAGTCTACGGTATATTTTTAAAAAGCTCTTAAAAAAGTTGAAAATGTTTTCTTTAGGGAAATAAGAAATGGGAGGTAAAAATGGGGCAGGGGCTGCTGTTTTTTATAGAAATCTTGTATAATGATTTGATGCCCAAACCATGAGCATGCATAACAGAATAAAACAAAAATTAAATTAAAAATCGCACGTAATCCTAAAAAATAAACAATGCTATAACGTATTGTCATTTTTATTTTACAGAGGAAGAAGCTGAGATTCAGGGAGGGATACTTTACTCATGGTCCAATCGCTAATAAGTGAAGGGGCCAGAATTCGAACTCAGGTCAGTTTGATTCCTACTGTTGTCAACATTGCTGAGGGCTGGCATAGGACGATCAACATGCCACTCTTGAAAATCACTCTTTCTAGGGGATTCTGCATGGGCCATAGAGGGATGAGGCTGACCCCCGCCACCCCACTTGCCAATCCATGTGATGTAAGAAATGCCACCTGCCTGGATGAAAGGCTCCATACTTCCAAGGTTAGTGTAGAAAAGAGGGAGTAACAGGGAAGCTGGTCTGACTAAGACTTCTGTTTCACCTTGTTTCAAATGTTCTCTTTCTGATTGCTGCTGCTGCCACCTTGCCAGCCTCAGGGGGATGCTGGGACTTCGGTAGCACTCTGGCCCCACTCTGGACAAATGGCCCTTCCCTTGACACCCCACAGAAAATCGAAGGAGACAGCAGATGATCTTTAAAAAGGGCTGCAGAGAACCTAGTCTCTAGGGGTTGAAAAGCAGGGTGAAGAAGAGGTGGACTCAGCTGCTTGAACTCAAGCAAATCACTCACTGTTCTGAGTCTCAGTTTCTCATCTGTATAAAGCAAGATAAAGTGCTCAGACTATTGGATCATGAAGACTTAACCAAGAGCTCAGGTAAAGCATCTATGTGGTTGTGGGCACCTGCCATCCTTATGTCCTTATGTCTTCAGGGCTGGATCTTAGTGGATAAGAGATGGAGGCCAGGGCATTTCCACATTTTGGTCCCTAAGCTCGTCTTCTTCACATGTCCAACCTCACTTTTGAAGGAGTATCTCCTGTGTATCATTTCCCAGAAGCGGTTTGGATATACCATCTTGCCTGGGTGAATGGGGGCCCTCAGGAGATGGCTCCCGCCTCTAAGTACTTACCAGCTGCTGCTTTAAGGTGGCTACCACGCATGGCTGCATCATCCCTACTCTGAGGCTGAGGTCCTCAGGTACAGGGCGGGTTTGCTCACCAGCCCATTCCTACTGGCCAGCTTTTGCACTTTGCAGTAGGCACTTAAGAAATAGATTCAAGGACAGAAAGTAGAATGTCAAAGCTGAAAGAAACCTCAGAGGACATCCAATCCAGTAAGTCTCAGTTTATTTTTAACCTCAAAACCCTTTCTTCAAAGGGAAAGTTTATAAATAAAGCAGAGTTCCAGTCTATATATAGATAAAAACTGAGCTGTTCTGATCATGGTGAGGTGTGGCTGGGCCTCTCCCTGCTCCAGTTTCTCCTTTCCAGCCATCTCTGTGGAACCCTTACAACTGCAGGGAGCAGAGTTTGAAACCCACTGGTCACATCTCAACTGCCCATTTCACAGATGGGAAAACTAAGGATCAGACAAGGGGAGTGGGTTGTGACTTACTTAGAGTCACGAATGGTACAGTGCTGGGTTTGCAACTGGGATCCCAGCTCTTGCTCATCCCCCTTGCTATGCAAATCTCCCAGCATCCCAGGCTTTGAGTGTGGCTTGAGAGCTGCAGGTGTCCCCAAATGCCTTTTTTCTCTCCAGCAGTGCTGGCTGTCCTGGACTCACAGAGAAGAGCATTGCTATCATGATCACGTTAATCATTAATAGGAGGAGGCATTGGGGTGGGGGAGAAAGGCAGAGGTTTGGGAACTTGCCAGAATAAGTCAGGCTTTATTATCATCACAAACTGACACAACTCCCACCTCTTCAAAGAAGCATGTCCTCCCAGGTGGAAGGATCCATTCCTCTTTTATTCTCTTTCATCCCTTCCTCCTTCCCTGCCTTCCTTCTTACCTTTCTCCCTTTATTCGGTCATTAACCACTGCCAAATGCAATGGGCCTTTGGTTATTTAGTTGTTTCTTGATTTAAAGAGCAGCCACTGTGTCCAGTCTCGAGGCATAGAGCCTCCACTGATGAAACAGCCAGGCCCAGCCTTCCAGGAACATCCAGGCTAGACCCAGGGAGAGACTTGTAAG
>NW_011889138.1:1758134-1758611 GCF_000151845.1 Pteropus vampyrus | reverse complement strand
ACCCTCACGCAGTAGGACCTTAACATAACTTGATTACATCTGCCTGCAAAGACCCTATTTCCAAATAAGGTCCCTTGCACAGGTGCTGAGACCAAGGACTTCGATGTATCCTTTTAGGGACCCAAATTCAACTCATAGCAGCATCCAGAAGAAAAATATACATGGAAATGAATTTTTGAAAGAAGGCATGATACTCATACATTTACAAAAGAGAACAGGTGGAGGTCCTATTTGAAGCAAATTTGGGAAGACCTAAACCAATGGATAGACATCACAGGATCATGGCTCGGAAGGATCAACATTGTGAGATGCAAGACTCTCCAAGGTGAGCTACAAATTCGATGCAATGCCTAGTGAAGTCCCAGTGGGCTTTTCTGCAGAAATGAAAAAGCCAACCCTCCTATTCAAGTGGAATTGCAAAAGATCCCGAATGGTTAAATAACCGTGAAAAAGACAAGTTGGAGACCTCACACTTCC
>NW_011889138.1:1752465-1755239 GCF_000151845.1 Pteropus vampyrus | reverse complement strand
CCCAAAGAGGCCCACAGCAAGACACAGTATAATTAAAATGCCAAAGGTTAAATACAAAGACAGAATCTTAAAAGCAGCAAGAGAAAACAGTTAGTTATCCACAAGGGTCCACCCATAAGATTGGCAGTTGATTTCTCAAAAGAAATCATGCAGGACAGAAGAGCTTGGCAGAAATATTCAATGTGATTAAAATCCAGGATCTACAACTAAGACCACTTTATCCAGCAAAGCTATCATTTAGAGTCGAAGGACAGATAAAGAGCTTCCCAGACAAAAATAAGCTAAAAGAATTTATCAACACCAAGCCAGTATTACAGGAAATGTTGGAGAGACTTCTTTAAGGAGAGAAAACATGTATCAAAAACAGAAATAAAGAATGGTAATAATTACATTCCTATCAAAAATTCTGTCAAATGGAAAAGAATTAAGTGCTCCAACAAAAAGATAGAGCGGCTGAATGGATAAGAAAACCAGACCCCTACATATGCTGTCTACAAGAGACTCACTTCAGATTAAAAGACACACACAGACTAAAAAGAAGGGGACGGAATAAGATATAGCCTTGATGGACCTAGAGGGTATTGCGCTCAATAAAATAAGTGAGATAGAAAGACAAATATCACATGGTTTCATGTATATGTAGAATCTAAAGAATGAAATCAGCAACAACAACAAATATGGAAACAAATAGAGAATATTTAGAGGGACACTAGATGGGGGGTTAGGGGGACAAAAGAGGCAAAGGGATTAGGAAGTACAAATGGATAATTACAGACTGAACAGGTATTCAAATAAACACGTGTTTATAGAAGCACTATTGACAGTAGATAAAGGGTGGAATCAGCACAAAAGTCCTTCCACTCATGAACGGATAAGCAAAATGTGTTGTCTCATATCACTGGAATATTATTTGGCCACAAAAAGAATGAAGTACCAACGCCTGCTGCAATGTATATCGAAAACATGAAACTATGTGAAAGAATCCAGACATGAAAAGATGCATGTTCTAGGGTTCCATTTTTATGCAATGTCCAAGAGGAGGAAACCAATGAAGACAGAAAGCCAACTGATGGCTTTGTCAAGGACTGAGCTGGAGGATGAAATGGAAACTGCCTGCTTCGTGGATTATTTTGAGGTCATGAAAATCTCAGAAGTAAGTAGATGTGAAGATTGCAACAAAAAGTGAATTGTATACTTTAAAGTGGCAAATCAATATTGGAGGTCGTAGAGAGTGCAATCAGGCAAGAGAAAGATATAAAAGTCATCCAGATAGGAAATGAAGAAGTCAAACTGTCGCTGTTGGCAGATGACATGATTCTCTACATAGAAATCCCTAAAGACTGCACAAGAACACTTCTATAAAGAATAACAAATACAGTAAAATCTCTGGTTACAAAATCGATGTTCAAAAATACCTAGCATTCCTATATTCTAATAATGAAATGTCAGAAAAAGAAGTGGAAAAAATAATTCCTTTTGCACTTCCAACAAAAAGAATAAAATGTCTAGGAATAAATCTAATGAAACATGTGAAGGACCTATATAATGAAAACTATAAGACTCTATTAAAAGAAATCGAAGGTACAAAGAAATAGGAAGATATTCTGTGTTCTGGATTGGAAGAATCAACATAGTTAAAATGACTTTATTATCTAAAGCATTAGACAGATTTAATGCAATCCCCGTCAAAATCTCATCAGAATTTTTTAAAGAAATAGAAAAGAATCATCAGATTTGTATGAAAGCACGAAAGACCCCGAATTGCCAAAGCCATCCTGAGAAAAAAGAACGAGGCTGGAGGCATCACTCTGCCTGACTTCAAATTATACTACAAAGCAACAGTAATCAAAACAGCATGGTATTGGCAAAAAAAACCAGACACATGAACCAGTGGAACAGAATCGAGAGTCCAGAAGTAAACCCATATCATTTAGGCAAATAATTTTTCAAAAAAAAAAAACCAAAAACATACAGTAGAAAAAGGAAAACCTCTTCAATAAGTGGTACTGGGAAAACTAGAAAGCCACCTGCAAAAGAATGAAACCAGACTGTTGTCTATCATCACTCACCAAAATTAACTCACAATGGATTAAGGACCTGACTATAAGACCTAAAACAATAAAATGCATAGAAGAAAACATAGGAGCTATACTCATGGAATTTGGACTTAAAGAAGATTTTATGAATTTGACTTCAAAGGCAAGGAAGTAAGAGCAAAAATAAATGAATAAGACTGCATCAAATTAAAAAGTTTCTGCTCAGCAAAAGAAATGGTCAACAAAGTAAAGAGACAAACATCCGAATGGAAAAATATATTTGCAAGCAACGCTTCAGATAAGGGCCTAATTTCCAAAATTTACAAAGAACTCATACGACTCAATAACAACAAAAAAAAACAAATGATCCAATTAAAAAATGGGCAGAGGACCTGAACAGACACTTCTCCCTAAAGGACATACAAATGTCCGACAAATATATGAAAAGATGCTTAACATCCCTAGCTATTAGGGGAATGCAAATCAAACTCACAACGAGATACCATCTCACACCTGTTAGAATGGCTATACTTAACAGGACAAGTAATTACAAAATGTTAAAGAAGATTTGGAGAAATAGGAACCCTCATACACTGCTGGTGGGACTGCAAAGTGGTACGGCCACTATGGAAAACAGTATAGAGGTTCCTCAAAAAACTGAGAATTGATCTACCATATGATCCAGCAATGCCTCTATTGGGTATTTACCCCAAAGACTTGAAAACTCATATCCAAAAA
>NW_011889138.1:1743931-1751345 GCF_000151845.1 Pteropus vampyrus | reverse complement strand
GCTGCTTCGGGTAGACATGAGGAAGTCAGAGAGAGGGAGTGTGAGGGAGACACCCACACGGGGACAGGAGGGACATGGTGGTGCACTCCGAGAGTCAGGGACAGTGTTGGGAACATGGTCTCATCCCTCTCTGTGCTCTTGGGGTCATCTATCCTGTGATGGCCCCAGTGGCTCCTCCATCAGCCAAGGCAGAGTCAACAGCTCTACTCTGGGCCCTTATGTGCAAGACCCAGCCCATCACCACCATCAAGCCCAGCTGAAGGGACAAGATGCTTCGATGGTGCAACTCCACCACCTCCGTCCTGGCCTCTCTCCTCCAGTCCTTCACTCCCAGCTGAGGTGTTTATTCTCGCGGCCCCACACTTATCTGGCACTGACCACCCCCTACACCAAACCTTGCACAGGTCTCCGCCTTATTCCAGTAATGTCCAAGTGTCTCTCTCTGCCTGATAGTCCATGCGGTTGGAGATGGGCTGAGCTAAACTCTGCAGCCCCAGCAGAGCCAGCTCCTCCCCACACAGCAAATACATCCCAGCGAACACTTCCCCTCCCCAGACACACCACAACCTGGTCGTGACCACCCTGCGCCTTCTCCAGGTGCTCTCTGAGCCAATCAGAACAGAGTGGACTCCTTTCCAAAGTTTCTGGACCATGACAGGAAGAGAAGTCTTCCTGCCTCTTTCTACTCAGCTGTGAACGTGTTTGTGTTACAGGATTTGCGTAAGGGTTTTATGAGACACTCTCATAACCACTTGGAATACTCATCACCTTATCACCCAGGGGTTGCATTGGTATTGAAGTTTTATCACCGTGGTCAATACAACTCTTCTACACAGTGGCAGCTTCTCAAAACAGCAATCTGTTCATACTTTCTGTGACCGACATTTTCTGTTACCTTAAGGTAAAACCTAGGAGAACCTGCAGGGTGCACAAGAGCCTGAGTGACAGGGCACAGCACTCCTGATGACTCGGCTCTTATAGCTGTCACCCTCCGCCTGGCCGAGGGTGCCATCCTCTCACCGCACATGTGCTGACCCCTATTGTGTCCTGCTCTCTCCTTCTCCAGAAGGTCCCCGCACTCTGGGACTAATGTTGCTAGACGTCACCTGTCTTTGAATCTCTGTCCTCTGTTTTGCTCATCCTCAAGAACACACCTAACCTATAGCCAAATTATCCATTGTCTAAACGTTTGCATTGTCTTTGTCACTAATCAGAGCTCCATGCATTCAAGGAAGGACTCGGTCACCTTCAGCAATGAATCTCACACCTGGACAGGGTGACTGCTCAGCAAACAACAGTTGGTTGCCAGGACGGTGGAAGGAAGGAAGAAACTTTGCAATTAGAGAAGCTCGGGAAAGGGAAGTGACTTGCTCAAGGTCACGCAGATTCTAGAAAGGCAGAGGCAGAGTTGGAACAGAAATTGGGCTGATCCTAAGTCCTGCCCTGAGTCCTCTACCCTCATGTTCTGGCACCAGCCCTCTGGATTTGGGTTTGGCATGAGGTGAAGGCAGAGCATGTGGGATCTGGTGAGACTCAGAAGTGGTCTCAACAGTCCCAGAGGCTGGAGTCTCCTCAGGCCACCCTTTAGGGAGAGCAGAACGGGGCTCTGGAAGGAGCTGTTCCCCTTCCTTTGAGGTTGCTAAAGAGGAAGCCGTGATGTGTCACAAGAAGCCTGGGCCTTGTCACACCCTGTGTGTCTATCGGTCGTGCTGGGATCTGTGGACTTCATTTGCCACCTGCACGACCGGGAACCCTGGGAGGCAGCTCCATGACTCTGACACTCACTGCCCTTCTCTGCCTCGGTGAGCTTTGGGGAAAGAGGTGGGATGAGGTCCCCTCTCCTCCCAGGTCCTCGTCCCTGAGAGACCCCAGGACTCAGGGAGGCTCCGTGGGGACAGAATTTTCAGAGGAGGAGACACACTCTCAGACTTAGGTCTGGTCCCAGCACCCGGGGGCCCAGAACAGGCCTGGAGCTTCTGTGTGGGGGTGGGGACTGTTCTCATGGGACTCTCTTTCAGGGTTGTGTCAGGGCCCATGGGACCTGGTACAAGCGGGTAAGTGCCCCCAGAACTCCTGCTTCAGCCCCAAAACAGCTCTGCGCAGTTGGGAGAGCACGGCGGGTCTGGGCTGATGGTGACCAGTGGAGGTGGGGCCTGGAGTAACAGCTGGGGAAACTGAGGGGAGAAGGGTGCCCCTGACACTTCAGGTCTGATTCCTTTCCAGGGGACCTCCCCAAACCCACCATTAGGGCTGACCCCAGCCCCATGGTCACTTTAGGGAGCCCCGTGACCATCTGGTGTCAGGGGTCTCTGCAGGCTGATGCCTACCGTCTCTATAAAGAGGGGGGCTCTGGACCCTCAGCTAAGAAGACCCTAGAGGAATCCAGCAACAGGACGGGTTTCTCCATTGAATCCAGTAGCTCCTCTACTGCAGGACGGTACCAGTGTGCATATCACATCAGCGGGAACAGCTGGTCAGAGTGGAGTGACCTGCTGCCCCTGACGGTGACAGGTAAGGGGATGGGGCCTTGTCCCCTCCCCACTCTGGGCTCCTCCTTGTGGATAGAAGGGAATAGAGTGTGGCCTCAGGGGGACCTCATCCTTCATAGCCCACACCTGGGGTGGGGGTGACAGTCCTCCTTGAACACAGCTCCCTTCTCTCCCTCAGGCTTGTACGGAGCACCCTCCCTCTCAGCCTACCCAAGCCCTGTGGTGGCCTCAGGAGAGAACTTGTCCCTCTTATGTAGCTCAGAGTTCACATCCGGCACTTTCCATCTGCTGAAGGAGGGAGGGGCTGACCCACTCCTACAAGTGGAATCTAAATTGCAGCCTAACACTGGGAGGTGGCAGGCCCTGTTCCCCATGGGCCCCGCAAGCACCTCCCATGGGGGGACCTACAGATGCTATGGTTCTCACAGCTCCTTCGTCTATGAATGGTCAGAGCCCAGTGACCTTCTGCGTCTCGAGGTCACAGGTGAGGGGACCACCACTGCCCAGTCCCATCTCTTTCCTTGGCCCCAAATGGTTGACCTAAGCCTTGTGTCCAATGGACCCCTGGGAGTCATGGGGGTCAGTGACACTGGCCTCCTGGGGACAGAATCACAGGCGGGAGGCTGGGGGAAGGACATGTGAAAACTCTGCAGTCTCAGTAAGCAATGTGGGGCGTGTCCCCTCGGTGCCTCTGTTCCCTCCTCCCCAAGTGTGTACAGGGAGCCCTCCCTCTCAGCCTAGCCGAGCACGCTGGTGCTGTCTGGAGACCGGCTGAGCCTCCAGTGTCACTCGGAGGCCGGCTTTGACAGATTTGCTCTGACCAAGGACGAAGGGCTCACACCCCCACAGCGTCTCGGCAGTTATCACAGCCCTGATTTCCATCTCCTGTCCCAGGATTGCTCTGGGCTTAGGTTGACAGGGAGGAGCAACAAGGAGATTGACCATAGGGGAATCCCTTGCCGAGGAGAGATGGAAAAGATGAGGAACACCACACCCCCTGCAGGCCTAACCCCGCTTGGGCGTGTGCAGGGAGAGTGCAGAGTGTGGAGGGCCGACTTTGGGGACAAGGACTGGTGCTACAGATGACATGAAGGGGCAGACAGGGCCCTGCATCTTCCTCCTGTTCCTACTCCATGCAGCTTTGGGGTCTGTAGACCCTCAGTCAAGTGTGGTACAGAGGGTCACGTCCAGTCACGGGGCAGGTGCACATCTGGGATCTTTGAGGACTGTGATCTGCATGACCTCTGTGACCTCTTTGTCCACAATTCCCAGCCTCCCTCCCCCAAGACTACACGCTGGGGAATCTCATCCGGATGGTCGTGGCTGCCTTGATCCTGCTGGTCCTCGGGGTGCTGCTGTTTCAGGCTCGACCCCGCCTGAGGGGACCCAGGGAGCAGCAAGAGGACAACACAGAAGGCAACAAACCCACATTTCAGTGAGGCAGATCATTGAAAATAAATCTTGCATGATCAGGACGTTCTAGAAGAATATATGCAGCACAAATTGAGAGAACTATACAGAATGTCAAGAACTGTAAACATTGCTGACACGATGACAAACATCTGGAGTGTTGCCTGTAGAGAATCTGCAGCTAAGCTGTGGACAGTCCCTCCCTCCCATTACCGAATTTCTTGAAACAGAAAGGTTTCAATCCACATCTTCACGCCTGGTCTGCTTTCATATGTATATATATTCTTCTTCATTTTTAATAGCCACGTAACTTGATACATACTTTTCCTCAGCTCAGAATCCAGAATCTGTCTTAGATAAGGGAACAAATGGGTAAAATCAGCTCCAGTTTGGAACAGATAAGTCCAAGATCATTCCCCCAACTCCCCTCTGGACACATAGAACCAGCCTCTGTTCATCACATGATAGTTTCTAAGAAATGCCTTCAGTTTCTATGTGCACACTGGTGTTTGAAGTGACAGCCTGATGACGTGATGCTAAACTGACTCTGAAATAAGTTTTTAGAGTGCTGGGAGTTATGGTATTTGCATATTTGTTTGAGGTAAATACTTTCTTTGTGGCCAATCTAAAGACCAATGTGAATGCTGTTGGGGTGGAGTGGATAGAACTGTCTTTCGCAAATGAGTACAATCCAGCTGTAACACATGTCATGAATGGTCTCAGTTTGCACGTATGTTTTCCTCTATATTAAAGGTCATGGTCAGTTCCATCTCAGTGCTTTACCAGTTTCAATGAAATTATGTTGCCAAAACCTAATACATCTACATGAGTGGCAAACAGAAAACAATGGCCCAATCAACTGTGGGAGAAATATTGAGTGCCCAGAGTCCCAGCACATTACTAGCAAGAGTAAGAATTGCTTCATTCAGTTTGGGGAATAAGTAATTATTACTAGTTAAAAGAAAGAGAACACAGCTCTAGCCCACAACTACAGACACTAGAGAAAAACGTGTGTGTGTGTGTGTGTGTGTGTGTGTGCGCGCGCGCGCGCATTGACACTTATGAGAATATCGACAAGCGTGTTCTGCACTTTAGACAAAAACCATAGAAATTAATATCACAATTAATGGATGTTTTGTTACATATGGAATAAAATACTTTATGCCAAAAGTGAATGAAGTGAAATGAAAAGCAGTAACACAGCTTTTTTTGCAATGGGTTTGCTGCCAGAACACAGGTGTCATGAAAACCAATGCTACATCTAAGCTAAAATAGAGAAGGAAAAGACTCATATCAACTTCATCATCATTGAACACATAGATTCTGGCAAATCTACCACAACTGGCCATCTGATCTACAAATGTGGTGGGGCCGACAAAAGAACCATTGAAAAATTTGAGAAGGAGGCTGCTGAGATGAGGAAGGGTTCTTTTAAGTGTACCTGGGTCTTGGATAAATTGAAAACCGAATGTGAGCATGGTATCATCATTATCTCCCTGTGGAAATTCGAGACTAGCAAGTATTATGTGACCATTATTGATTCCCCAGGATACAGAGACTTTATCAAAAACATAATTACAGGGACATCACAGACTGATTGTGCTGTCTTGATTGTTGCTGCTGGTTTTGGTAAATTTGAAGCAAGTATCTCCAAGAACGGGCAGACCCACGAGCATGCCCTTCTGGTTTACACACTGGGTATGAAATGACTAATCATTGGTGTTAACAAGATGGATTCCACTGAGCTGCCTTATGGCCAGAAAAGACACAGGGAATTTATTAAAGAAGTCAGTACCTACATTAAGAAAATTGGCTACAACCCTGACACAGTAGCATTTGTGCCAATTTCTGGTTGGAATGGTGACAACAAGCTGGAGCCAAGCGCTAATATGCCTTGGTTCAAGGGATGGAAAGTCACCCATAAAGATGACAGTGCAAGTAGAACCATGCTGCTTGAAGCTCTGGATTGTATCCTGCCACCAGCTCATCCATCTGACAAGCCTTTGCGTCTGCCATTCCAGGATGTCTACAAAATTGATGGTATTGGTACTGTCCCTGTGGGCTGAGTGGAGACTGGTGTTCTCAAACCCAGCATGGTCACCTTTGCTCCAGTCAATGTAACAAATGAAGTAAAGTCTGTTGAAATGTACCATGAAGCTTTGAGTGAAGCTCTTCCTGGGAACATTATGGGCTTCAGTGTCAAGAATGTGTCTTTCAAAGACATTCATTGTGGCAATATGGCTGGTGACAGCAAAAATAACCCACCAATGGAAGCAGCTGGCTTCACGGCTCAAGTGATTATGCTGAACCACTCAGTGCCACATATGCACCTTTGCTGGATTGTCACGCAGCTCAAATAACTTACAAATTTGCTGAGCTGAAGGAGAAGATTGATCATCATTCTTGGAAAAAGCTAGAAGATAGCCCGAGGCTTTTGAAATCTGGTGATGCTGCCATTGTTGATATGGTTCCTGGCAAGCCCATGTGTGTTGAGAGCTTCTCTGACTGTTCTCCTCTGGGCCGTTTTGCTGTCCATGACACGAGACAAACAGTTGCTGTGGGTGTCATCAAAGCAGTGGACAAGAAGGCAGCCAGAACTGGCATGGTCACCAAGTCTGCCCAGAAAGCTCAGAAGGCTAAATGAATATTATCCCCAATACCTGCCACTCGTGTCTTAATCAGTGGTGGGAGAATGGTCTCAGAACAGTTGGTCTCAACTGGCCATTTAAGTTTAATAGTAAAAGATTGGTTAATGATCACAATGCATCATAAAACCTTCAGAAAGAAAGGAGAATGTTTTGTGGACCATTTGTTTTCTTTTTGTATGTGTGGCAGTTTTTGAGTTATTAGTTTTTAAAATCAGTACTTTTTAATGGAAACAACTTGACCAAAACTCTGTCACAGCATTTCTAGATCCCATTAAAACAAAGTTCAATGAGAAAAAAAAAACAAAAAACAGTAACACAGATAACTTTTAACCATGATTTAAAAATAAAGGGAAATTTTAAGAAGCATGCGTGTGTTTTATTACACACATAAAGTTTAAACAGAGAAACACATATCATTTATGGAGGCTGAATTGTTTTACACCCTATAAATAACAGAGGAAACAGTTCCTCGTGCAATTCATTATGGTGGTAAACTGTTAGGAGACATTGGGAGGTCTTATTCAAGACGAAACCATGGGATCTTCTGGAACACGGGCCATGTTCTCATTGACTGTCATTTGTTGACTCATAAGTCCACTCATTGTTATTGGTAAATAACACACCTGTTCATAACCTATGCTGATTTCCCATACAATTTAGTGAGGTGTGATCGAAGGGAATAGAGAAAGCCATAAGCTGCACTTGACTCTGAATATCAAACAAAGTTGAACTGTGACAGCAAATTCTTCGTATGTTGGCACTGAGGTTCCCTCAGAACAAGATCCCCGTCTACCTATTCAGCCTCACCTGAGTCTAGGCACACATCTCTGAACACACACTTTGCCCCACATCCCAGGATATGTAATG
>NW_011889138.1:1738952-1743881 GCF_000151845.1 Pteropus vampyrus | reverse complement strand
AAGCTAGAAGATAGCCCGAGGCTTTTGAAATCTGGTGATGCTGCCATTGTTGATATGGTTCCTGGCAAGCCCATGTGTGTTGAGAGCTTCTCTGACTGTTCTCCTCTGGGCCGTTTTGCTGTCCATGACACGAGACAAACAGTTGCTGTGGGTGTCATCAAAGCAGTGGACAAGAAGGCAGCCGGAACTGGCATGGTCACCAAGTCTGCCCAGAAAGCTCAGAAGGCTAAATGAATATTATCCCTAATACCTGCCACTCGTGTCTTAATCAGTGGTGGGAGAATGGTCTCAGAACCGTTGGTCTCAACTGGCCATTTAAGTTTAATAGTAAAAGATTGGTTAATGATCACAATGCATCATAAAACCTTCAGAAAGAAAGGAGAATGTTTTGTGGACCATTTGTTTTCTTTTTGTATGTGTGGCAGTTTTTGAGTTATTAGTTTTTAAAATCAGTACTTTTTAATGGAAACAACTTGACCAAAACTCTGTCACAGCATTTCTAGATCCCATTAAAACAAAGTTCAATGAGAAAAAAAAAACAAAAAACAGTAACACAGATAACTTTTAACCATGATTTAAAAATAAAGGGAAATTTTAAGAAGCATGCGTGTGTTTTATTACACACATAAAGTTTAAACAGAGAAACACATATCATTTATGGAGGCTGAATTGTTTTACACCCTATAAATAACAGAGGAAACAGTTCCTCGTGCAATTCATTATGGTGGTAAACTGTTAGGAGACATTGGGAGGTCTTATTCAAGACGAAACCATGGGATCTTCTGGAACACGGGCCATGTTCTCATTGACTGTCATTTGTTGACTCATAAGTCCACTCATTGTTATTGGTAAATAACACACCTGTTCATAACCTATGCTGATTTCCCATACAATTTAGTGAGGTGTGATCGAAGGGAATAGAGAAAGCCATAAGCTGCACTTGACTCTGAATATCAAACAAAGTTGAACTGTGACAGCAAATTCTTCGTATGTTGGCACTGAGGTTCCCTCAGAACAAGATCCCCGTCTACCTATTCAGCCTCACCTGAGTCTAGGCACACATCTCTGAACACACACTTTGCCCCACATCCCAGGATATGTAATGAGGAGTTTAAAACGGGTTCACGTGAGTTTCTGAGCCTGTCACATGCCATGAATCTGAATTGAGGTGAAGGTCGCCACTATGAACTTGGGGTTATTTCATAGTGGGATTCCCTTATCTTCGATTTGGGGTGTCAAAATTGGTAGGAACTCTTATCCCACCAACCTGCTGACCTCTCTCTGTGTGTCTGTTTTTTTTAGGCTGACATTCTCCAAGTCTTGATATAATGTAATTTCATCATGCCTTTTCCTTAATGCATCATAAATTTAAACAATATTACATGTTTTAGTATTTGGCATATTTCATGCAGTAATTAGATTCTTTCATAATTTCTTTTTATTGCTGATTGCTAATTAAATTGCAGCTTTCTCAGGGAATTTAATACATATGCCATTAACCTGAAAAAAATTGAAGATAAATTTATTTTTGTCCAAGAAGTACTTAATACTTTAGGAGCAATATGAGCCTTAATGTGTGCATTCTCTCCTTGTTGCTATACACATAATAGCATATTATTTACTTACTTACTTTTCTTTTTACATTTTAACAGTAAGACATATATATACATTTACACTGTGTTCACCTCCCATAGTTAGATTTCTTTCTGTCACCACATATTTGACCCTACTTACTTATTTTTTGACATATACACATTACAAACCATTTTATGCATATTTACATGACATAATAAAGAGTGTTATAATATTTCCACACATTAGATTAAGCATTAAAGTGTGTCCTTTGCTCTTATAAAAAAATTTTCGTTCTTTATCTTATAAATTATTTCTAAGATATTCTAAATCTTATAATATTATAAAGATATTTGTCTGATTCACCAATTACATATTTATTTGTTTTATGTATTTCATTGACTGTGATTAAAGAAATGTTTGTGAGTACTGTATCTTCAAAGTAAATCTATTATTTAGTAAGATAAAATAATTTTTCTTCTAAACTTTCTATTTTTGTGGAATATTTATGTAGCTATCAGGTAATTTTACTAAATAGCAATAACGAATTCTTTATTGATTTCAAGTGTTCTGTAATGATTTTCTTTTAGATGAGATTCTATTGTTAGTATACATCTTTTTTTTCTGAGTGGGCATACGTTGATCTAATTCTTAAGTCAGTCTGGTTAATCTTTTAATGTTTATTAATAAATGAATAACCTTGAGTTTCATACTGGGATTCCTTCGTCTTAAGGCATTTTACTTAAGTGTTGCTTCATTATGGATTAAGATACCCTGCATTCTTTTACTTTCTTTTTGAATTTCCTTTGTTATGATCAAGACTTATCTCTTATATAATCCCATCACCCAGTTTGGAGGTTATATATTGTATTTTCTAATTTTAGATCATTATCTCCATTTATAAAGTTAGTATTTACATTTATAATTGGGAAGAATTTTTAAATTCATCCTTTTCTTTAGATAAGAAAAGAATATTTTGCATTAGCAGAGCTGTTGTTTCTTTCAAAAAACAATCCTGCCCCACCCCATCTTTCTCTAATAACACACAGAACAGGCCTAATATTTTGATTTGCTTTTCTTAAATATAAATATATATACATGTATATACAAATTTTTTCAATGCATTATTTGTTTTGCCATTCTGACTTGTGCATCTCATTTTATCTTGAATCTATTCTTTCAAATTAATTGCATATTTTAATATTGCATTTTCTGAGTCTGTAAACAGTAGGAAGTCTAAGACTATGTGTGTCTAGAAAATGCCTTATTTTCACTCTATTTTTTTAATATAGTAAAAAAGATTTTCATGCTTCCAGTAGAGAATATGATCCAACTATGAGAAAGAAAATATTTGATAGTTAAAGATCTACCCTAACTCTCTACATCCCTCCTGGAGACGGAGCCTGACATGGGGGTGTTTAACACCTGAAACACGAGATCGGACAGGTCAGAGGTGCTCCAATCTCTTTGTACTTATGGATTTCTCCCTTCTGACGCTTTCACCTTTGCTCCCTAACAATAATTTGGGGAACTACAGAATTTTTCAACCACAATTACATTCATGAATGTACTTCCCCCTTATCTTTAGTATTTTTCTTTCATTTGAAAGGCAGCTCACATCAATTTTCTCCACTTCCATGAAATATGAAGACACACATTTGACTATCAATATACTTGTGTACTCTGACCCTGTGTGTTCTCTCTGCTTCTCTGCAAACTGTACAACCATTGGCTTCTGGAACTGTAGCAGCGTCATCCTCACTGCTCTTCTCTTGAATGCCACAGAGCCACCGGCCTTCTCTTGCTGTTCCCTGTGCATCTTGGTTTTCTAATTCCAGTTTCTCTATCTTAGTCTTACAAATTTCCTCAGCGTTGTATTCCAGTTTCATAATTGTATCTTCAGCTGTGTATTCTTGATGAAAGGAGTATTTTGAGTGTGTTATTTCAAATATTTCTTTATTTCCTCTAAGGTATTTGCTTAGTTCATTTCTAAAATTTCATATTCTTCTATAATATAACACCTGTTGTTGTTCCAATAATTCAATTATTTTTCTTTATTATTTCAGATGTTTGTACATGGTTGAAATAAAATGAGTTTCATGCTTTCATAGTGTTTTATCTCCTCAAACATAATAACCCAATTGATAACTCTGCAGACCGCACACTCACATCTGGGCAGATGACCATGTCACACCAGACAGGATGGATTCAATTTCACACACTTGGAGGACATGGCTCATGCTGATCAGGGGCTGAGTCAGAGGCAGAGGTGGCCCAGGGCTCATTCCCAGACATGGGAGCAGGGACAACACTGCCTTCAACTCCAACCCTGAGCCCAGATCACCTCCCTCCCATTAGGACCTGAGTCACTCTCTGTCTGCACAGACACAGGCTCTTGCATTCTTATGACCCCTTGCTGAACTCAGGTGCCAGTGGCCACTCAGCTTTGGTCTCTCTTGTTTGTCGTGGTTGCCTGGAGACTGGGAACTTTCGTATCTCTTTGTGTGCTTTGACTTTGGTACATATTTCAGAAATATTGTAAATAGGACTTCTCAGCATCAAGAGCAGATGGGGGCTCTTGAGTGGGCACTGCTATCATCCACCCTGATGATATGGAGTCTGACAACTTATTTCATTCATGTCTCACCCCAAATGTCTTAATCAGATCTGGAAAAAAACAAGGATTTATCTCTCCATGTCCTGGGACCACTGATCCCACAACCACTGTGAGGACTGGGGCTCATGATGACATGATGCAGATGAGGAAACAGGGGCTCAGAGGTGGACGTGGCTGCTCAAGGTCACATGGAATGTGGACGATGGAGGAATATTTAATTATCTGCTTTATTCTCCATATAAAAGAACTCACTATCCCCTAAATCGAGGGCAGAACCACATGATTTGGGCACAGCTCTTCCCGATAGACGAGGGGCAATGGGAAGCAGGATGACTCAGAGGCTTGTTCCTAGGAGGGTAGGGTGGGTGTTGTCATTAGGAAAAGGAGAAGTCTCGGAAGGGCTTGACACAGAAAGAAAGCCACACTCTGTGTCCATAGAAGGGTCACGTTTCCTTCCCCAATTCCTTGCATTTCCGCTGAGAGGTCACTGTCACAGGAATGCCCCCTGAACTGCACAGCTGGATGGTAAATGTTTGTCCCTGTTGTTCTGAGCTTTGTAGGGCACAGGCTCCCACATCCTCCTGAAGTGTTTCAAGGGCCTGAGTGATCACTGTTCACAGTGAGGACCCCACGAAGAGGTGCCAGTAGATGGACTGAGGGTGAGGGGGCCCATGGGAGGAGGCTCTAGAGGGAAGGTTGGGTCCTGGTTCCCCTCACATGGAAGGAGCTTCTCAGAAAGT
>NW_011889138.1:1727553-1737287 GCF_000151845.1 Pteropus vampyrus | reverse complement strand
GAGAAGCTGTCCCTTCTGACCCAGTAGGGCCCTGTCGTGGGCTCTGGATAGAGTCTGACCCTCCAATGTTGCTCTGTCATCAGCACAGTAGGAGGCAGTGCAGAGGGTCATGTCCTGTTAGGGAGCAGATGCCCTGTTGCACATAT
The DNA here is from genome assembly GCF_000151845.1 of Pteropus vampyrus. Lineage (NCBI taxonomy): Eukaryota > Metazoa > Chordata > Mammalia > Chiroptera > Pteropodidae > Pteropus > Pteropus vampyrus. The sequence continues at coordinate 1,737,141 of NW_011889138.1, read as the reverse complement.
AGGATCCTGGAGGACTATGGTCTGTGTGAATTCTGTGACCTCTTTGTCCACAATTCCCAGCCTCCCATCCCAAGACTACATGCTGGGGAATGTCTTCTGGATGGGTGTCACTGGCTTGATCTTGCTGGTCCTCGGGGTGATGCTGTTTCAGGCTCAATACAGCCCAAGAGGACCCAGGGGGCAGCAGAAGGTCAGTGCAGGAGGGGACAGTGTGCCACTCAGAGTGCTGGTGACTTGAACGTCACCTAATGACCCTAGAAGGTTCTTAGAGAAAATCTGCACCATAAATTAGGGGAGCTGTCTGCTGAGAATGTCCAGGGGAGTGAACAGGGTTTGGATGCACAGGATGCTCCCTGCACAAGATTTCTCTTCCATTAAATGTGGGTTTTCTCTTTCTACATGGTGGACCTTCTGTGACAACCCTTCTTATTCTCCAGAGAAATACAAACACTGTATGCTCTCACTTATATGCAGAATCTAAAAAAGCCAAACTCGTAAAAATAGCAGAGTGGTGGTATCACAGGCTGGGTGGAGGGTGGTTATGGGGAGCTGTTGGTCAAAGAGTTTACACTTCCTGCTATGACAGTAATGGCAGCATGGTGGTGATAGGTAACAATACTGGGTTATGTACTTGATATTTGCTATGAAACAAGATCTTACACATTCTCAGCACCAAATGAATTGAAAAGTACGTGACCTGATTTGGAAAGTATGTGACCTGATGTAGGTGTTAGCTATTGCTAACATGACATTAGACTGTAATATATAAGTGCGTTAAATCAGCACGTTGTACACCTTTACTTGCACGATGTGATAAGCCTATTACAGATTAAGAGAGTTTGAAAAAAATGATCTCCAAGCCTGATGTAAGAAAAACTTACCTAGAGATCAGGAAAGGTAAGGAAGACTGACGATAGCAAATATTGGAGTTTGTGAATCTATCTACATATCTATGTATTTATCTATGTATCTGTGTATCTGAGAGTGAGTGCATCTATCTATCATCTGTCTGTCTGTCTATCTATCTATCTATCTATATCTATCTATCTATCTATCTATCTATCTATCTATCTATCTATCTATCTATCATCTATCATCTATCTATCTATCTATCATCTATCTATTTCTATATCTATCATCTATCTATATCTATCTATCATCATCTCCATCTGTTAATCAATTTTTATGGCCTTCGGACTCAAAGACTATAAAATAAATTTCTGTTGTCTCAAACCACTCAGTTAGTTGTAATTTGTTGGGTCAGTCTTACCAAATTTGTTCATTATCATTCCTTATCTCTGTTTCTGCCTCTGTCTCTGTCTCTGTCTCTGTCTCTGTCTCTGTCTCTCTGTCTGTCTGTCTCTCTCTCTCTCTCCTCTCCCCTTTCTCCACAGAAATGGAAAAAACTGAGTTTCTACTAATACACAAAAAGTGATGTCAGCTAACACAACAAAAAGCAGAGTTTAAATATTTTGTTTTCTTCTAGAAATGCAGAATCAAACTGTCAGGTTACCTGCTTTTCATTTGGCAGTAAAGTAAAAAAATATGCAACTGGTCAAAGGCCTAATAAATATTAGGTGGAGATACATTTCACATTTCTTCTAAAAATGGTTTCATATTATTACCATTTTTATACATTCACTTGGCCAGAGAATGTTGAATGCTGTAAACTGTATAATTGTTATGATTTTTAAAAGGCAGCAAACTTGTTAAAATCAATACGTGATTATAGAGTTTAGGAAAACTAAAGGTGACACTTTAGACATGCATTGTGTTCAGTGATGGGGCTCAAGTCAGATCCTCAGCATCTGGTATTTTTAGGGTGAGAAGAAGCTGGGTATTTCCCTGTGTGATGGGCACCTGGTGGATGGCACCAATGTTGTCTGGAGATTCTGCTCACCACATTCTGTGACATTATCTCGAGTTTCATTTAACGACTGAAAAATAAATCATGAAGAGCTCTGCTATAAAACTTCCAGTGGGAGTTTAGCACATTTCTTGATGGATAAACAGCAACAGCTTGATCCTGCAAAGTAAATTGAAAATTGTCATCACAGAATCCACAGGTCAGGACACCTCGTCTAGTTTCAGGAGGCGTGCGGACCCAAACCTGGCCCAGCCTTGACCGGGAATGTGCAAGTGCATCTAGAAGGTTTTTCATAAGACCACAGACCACCACAATCTCCTCCAACTACCTCCCATTTTGCATGTTATCCTGGGGGTGGGATGGGGAGAGAATTCAGCACTGGGTCGTGGGACACAGGTGTGCACCTTATTTAAGGGTCCTGAATTCTATAGAGAGGGAAAATATAAATATGAGTATATGGCTTATGTATGATTCATATAGACTTTTATAGGTCTATGTTTTCTTGAGTCATTTACCTTCACAACTGCATTGTGAGCACATGTAGACATTTTATCCTTCCTGTGCAGAGAATCAAACACCTTCAACAGTACAAACTAGAGCTTGTTTCAAAAGTGATACAGGACTTCATAGTTCAATTGAGGTCTGAGCACAGCAAGTAGTGACTGAGCTGAAGACTAACGGAATCTATATTCACTTTGTGAGGTGTTGAGATTTTCCCCTCAGGTACTTATTTTTATCACAGAAAAGTATGCATGAGTGGCTGTGGATGTTCTTTGTTGAATTCTCCTAAACACATCAAGAGGACTGGTTGTAGCCTTAAAATGTTAAATATTCCTATGTCATAATTAATGTCCTGCTAGGAAGGACAAAAGCCTCTGTTGAGTAGGAAAGAGTATCAGTGTGGGTGAGCCTGGGAAATAAGGATGTACAATTAATCTTGCACTTTCCAGGACAGAAATAGTCAGCCACTCAACTCCTACTTTCTAGACTAGGTATCTCCTTAGGGACTACAATTAGGGTGAAGCATTTTCAAAAACTTCACTTAGAATGGAGCTTCAGAAGATTGTTTTAAATATTGACAAGCTGCTTCTAAAATTTATACGAAAAAGCAAAATTCTGTAAGAGCCAAAACAATTCTGAAGGAACACAGAGTGGGAGGGCTCACACTATCCAATTTCAAATCCTACTATAAGCTTCTGTAATAAAGAGAAAACGGTATTGACTCGAGGAGACACATAGATCAGTGGAATAAAATAGAGAGCAAGAAATAGACCCTCGTAAATATAATCAGTCGACTGATTTGAAAATAGCGGTCAGAACAACCAATAGAGAAACAAAACCATTCCATCAGAAATTGCTAAAAAAATTAATATCAATGCTGCTCAGTTTTACAAGATGCCACCAAAAAGCAGTTTTCCAGAGCAGCCACACCAGTGTCACTCCCATCATTGTTTCTGAGATCTTACTTGATTGACATCCATGTCAACTCTCAGTGTTTCTCCCTTATATTTTTTTACCATTCTGTGTGTATTGATACCACATGTGATTTAATGTCATTTCCCGAAGATGTAAGAAGCCAAGGAACTTGTTTAAGATTACTATACATTTGGATATCAATATTTGTAAGTTATTTTTAGTGATTTTTGTTTGTTTTTCTACTGCTGTCTTCTGTCATCTTACAGATTTGTAGGTGTTGCTTAAAATATCAGAAGGCCAGTCCAGTGTCTCATTCAGGCCTTGCGAATACCTTCTCTCACTGTATCCTCTGTGTGGTTTCCTTGCTGGTGTCTATGAGGACAGATGTTCATAACTTTACTGTATTCCAATGTATCCATACTTACACTCAGTTCATGGTTTTGTGCCCATTTGAAGAAATATTTGTCTCTAAAAAAAGCTAAGAAGATAGTCTCCAATGCTTTTTTGCAAAAGAGAGGTAACCAACTTGCTTTTCAGGTCTTGCTCTGAAGCCCATCTGTCAATGACGACTGTGTGTGGTGAGAAGCAGGTATGCAAATTCTCCTTGCTCCATAGACTTATCCCATTGTTCCAGCACCACTTGTCAAACAGACCATGATGTCCCCACTGCGCTGCAGGGACCTTTGTCAGGATTCAGGTGACTCCACACATGAGATCTGCCCCCGGAGTCTTCCTTCATTGGATGAGGTATCGCTCCTTCTCAATATGTCAAACCCCAACATCTCGATCTGGCTCTGTGACTTTGTGATTTCATTCTCACCATATCTCAGGCAGGTGAATCCTCTCCACACCTGTTGGAGTGGGGTTATCCTCATTGTGCTCCACTTTAGGGAAGTGGGGACAAGAAAGGAAGTAGCCTACTTAAGTGTCCTTCAATAATTCAGGAAACAGAAGTGCCACAACTAATAACTAAAGTGAGTGTTTCTGTATACGTGTGTATATGTGTATCTATGTGTACTCGTGCATGCATGTGTGTACATAAGCATGTCTATGTATGTGTATACATACATGTGGTTCTGTGTACACGTGTGTAAATATGTGTCTGGGATGCATGTGTGTGTACACGTGTGTGTTTACTGCCCTTGCAGAGGAACTCTCGTGAATGTCAAACTTGTCTGAGTCTTGAAGAGTTTCCTGGTTAGGAGAGTGACACCCAGCATGAAAGTTGCTCTGAAGAGGCAAAAGGGACCCAAATGATCCACACAAGAAGGTGCACAGAAGGCTCTACTGCTACCAGAGATATTGTCAGGGGAGAGACACTGTGGGATGTGGGCCCTGCATCCAAGGCCAGGAGGCAGCCTGCATTGTCCTGGGGAGCAGACATGTGATGCACAACCCCAGGATCCCCTACTTAGCTCACTTCTCTGAGGTACCTTGGTGTCTCCAGTGAGCCAGGAGGGAGGGATGGTCATCCTTCACACACCGAGAGCAATGCCTGCTCTCTCTGAGTGCCAAGCCCCAATCCTCACCCCCTTGGTCATGTCCTCTCCCCACCGCTCCTCCCAGCTTCCATTTCACAGTCTATCCATGTCCTGTTCAAACCTTCCCATGGTCTCCACTGCCTCCAGAGTGAATCCAGGCTCTGGTGTCTGAGCTCGAGGACATTCATGATCATCCAGATGTGACCCTGCACCCTCAGCTCTCACTCTGCTTCCTCCCAGAGAGATGGGTGCGGTGATTGTGGGGACACACACACTCACATTCACATACACACACACTCACATACACACTGACCCACACTAATACTCACACACACTCATGCACACTCACAAACACACACTCACACACAATCACATAAACACACTCACATACACATATGCATTCACACTCACACATTCACTTAAACACACACTCACATTACATAAGCACACACACACTCACACTCACATGCTTAACTCACACACACTCACACATACATAAAACACACTCACACACTCACATAAACACACTGTCATACACAGACACTCACACACTCATATAAACACTCACACAGTCACATACTCAAAAAAGACAATCACACACACTCACGTATTCAAATACTCTGCTAACACGAGTTCTCAAGATGTAGGAAGTGGGTCTCTTTCATAATGGATATATTTTTGGTTCTGGCACCAATGCCTTGTACATAGTAAGTGGTCAGTACATATTTGTTAATGGACTAGTCGAAGACAGAAAGTAAGTCCCACTTGTGGAGAGCTGAGGAGCTGAGGAAATAAGTGGTTGTCCTATTTGAAGCCAGCCTGTCAGGGGTTGACTCAGGATGCGACCAGAGACCTGCCCTCTCTGAGCCAGGGTGCAGACCAGGCAGGGTCCTGGGGGTCAGGTGAGACATCAGATCTGGGCTTAGTGCCTCCGGAGGGCCTGGTGTCTTCCTGAGCTCTCATCCTGGAGACACCTAGAGTCAGACCCAGGAAGGGCCATCCCCTTCCTGTGGGTCCACAGCTTTGGGAACCCAGAAGAGCGGCAGCAGCTCCTGACTCACCACATCCTATGTGTACATGTCCTTCAGACCCAGGATGTCTTCCAGCTGCACATGGGGGCACTTAGAGCAGGCGCCATGCTGTCCATCTTCTCTGCTCTTCTCAGCCTTGGTCAGTTGTGGAGAGGGATAGGGGATAGAAGGAGGGGATGGGGAGGCTGCACCCTTTTGTTCAAGCGGAAATGAAGACTCGGGCCCCTCAAGTGTCTGGGGCCTGATGAGAAGAGAACCAGCTCAGGTGGCGGGTGCAAATCTCTCATGGGGCCTCCCTTGCAGGGCTGAATCTGGACCAGAACACCTGTGTACAGGCAGGTAAGTCCTCCCTAGGCTCCATGCCCCAACCCCTCACTTCAGCCTCTGGGGCTCAGGAGAGAGCAAGTGGTCCTAGGATGAGGTGATACACAGAGAGGGTCTTGGGCTGAGCTGAGTGTGAGAGGTGGGGAAGGGCTTTGTGATTCAGCCTCTTATTCCTTCCAGGGACTCTCCCCAAACCCACCATCTGGGCCGAGCCAAGTTATGTTATCCCTTGGAGGATGCCTGTGACCATCCGGTGTCAGGGTCCCCTAGGGGCCCAGGAGTTCTATCTGTATAGAGAAGGAAATAGTGTGACTTCAGAAAGACAGAAGCCACCAAAGCCTGGGGACAAAGCGAAGTTCTCCATCACACCAACGACACAGCACGCTGCAGGGAGATACCGCTATTACTATTACAGTTCCACTGGCTTGTCAGAGCACAGTGATCCCCTGGAGCTGGTGGTGACAGGTGAGAGGACACTGAGGGTCCCACTTCACCCTCTGCCTTCAGGAAGGGGGTCTGTTCTCAGGGTTTCCCTCTCACAGCCCAGTCTTAGGGGAGTGAGGAGGTGTGACCCCATTTACACGCTGCCTCCCTCTCTCCTAGGATCTTACAGCAAATCCAGCCTGTTAGCCCAGCTGAGCCCTGTTGTGACCTCAGGAGGGAACGTGACCCTCCTGTGTGGCTCAAGGAAGAGATTTAGCAGGTTCATTCTGACTAAGGAAGAACACAGGCCACCCCTGGACCCTGGATTCACAGTGACAGTCCAGCGGGTGGTACCAGGCCCTGTTCCCTGTGGGGCCTGTGATCCCTAGCCATTAGGGGATGTTCAGATGCTATGGCTGTTATAGGAACACCCTCCAGGTGTGGTCACCCCTCAGTGACCCCCTGGAGCTCCTGGTTTCAGGTGAGGAAGTCTGACCTGCCTATCTAGATTTTGAGGCACCAGACTGGTTATTGGGTCTTCGCTGGGAGGGGAGCCCTACATGAGAGAATGTGATCCTGCTGTGTCAGACATAGAGCCAGAGGGACACTTTCCTTTTGTCCAAGGAGGGGACAGCCCATTCCCTCTTGCATCTTAGAACAAAGAACCGAGCTGGGCTGTACCAGGCCGAGTTCTCCATGATTCCTGTGACCTCAGCCCATGGGGGCACCTACAGGTGCTACAGCTCATGCAGCATATCCACCTATCACCCCAGTGACCCCTGGAGCTCACGGTCTCAGGTGAGGGGCCCCTACCCTATCCTTTCTGGGCTCTGTCACTTAGGGCCCTCTCCCCGTGGGAGTGGAGCTTCAGTGGAGGATCATATAGAAGAAATGTGTCCCTCAAAGTTTTTTTCATGCCTGGCAACCTCTCCCCCTCACTTGGGGTTAGAAAGGCACCAGGTGGGCAGTAGGAGGGTCTTTGGGAGACCACAGAGAGAGTCTGAGTGAGGTGGGGACCCAGCCTCTTACCCCTTTCTGTCCTCAATCTCAGAACCATCAGGAAACACCAGTCCCCCACCCATTGCGCCCGTCTCCACAGCTGGTGAGTCAATGGGGCCTCCATGCCCAGAGGGAGCACAGACCACCCCTGGGCAGATCTGAGTCTCTCAGAAGGTGTGCTGTCCCCCATATACTCAAGGATGGGCTGTGTCATAGCGGGCCTGGGAGTCACGCAGAGATGCTGGGGAACCATAGGGGTCCAGGGGTCTAGGGCTGGGAGATCATGGCAGAGGAAGATATGGGGCTCATGCTGGGGAGGAAAAGAGGGCAGAGTGATGAAGCCCCGCCTCACCTCATCCTGACTCCCAGGAGGTTTTGAGGATTGGGCCTCCACCTCCACGGATCCAGGCCAGCAGAGGAGTGAGTGAGGGTCTGGCAAGTGGGGGTAGGTCCGTAAGGGGCAGGGCTGAGTTATGCACTGGTTCCAGGTGCCTCTGGAGAGCTTGACGTGAACAGACCCCTCCCTGTCTGGGCTTCAATTTCTCCATGTGTAAAAGGACAGAATTGTGGCTCAGAGTTTGGATTTCCCTCCAGATCTGGCTCTGGCCTCTTAGGAAAGGGGCCTCACAGGGAAGGCTCCCAGGATGTGATGTCTTGGGCCTGCTCCCTTTGCAGGGTGACAGTGACACTATACAGGGAGGGACAGGGTGACAGTGGCTGGAGTTTCAGGCCGTTCTCCTCTGCTCAGGGGCACAGCACAGAGGAGTGAACTGAGGCCAGACGTGATCAGTTCCAGCTCTGCTGCTTCCGCTGTTGCCTGGGGCCCCTTCTCTTTTGAGTGTCTAGTGTTTCTGGGTGGCCCCCTGTCCCTTCCTGCTCATACCCCTGGGAGATTAGGTGGGATGAGGGCCTGGCCTCACAGAGTATGGGAAGGCAGAGCCCCCAGCCCAGCAGACCTTTCCATGGGATCAGGCCCTGCAAGGTGGAGCCAGACCCAGAGAGACGCAGCATCCAGCCCATGCCCTGACCAGTCCTGGTCCTTGTGCTGGTAGAAGGAAGGTGATAAGGAAGGACCCTCTGCTGCAGATGAGGCCAGGGACTGACCCCGAGGATGTGGAGCCCAGAGCATGAAGCTGGCCTCTGCCTTGGGGGTAGCGTGAGGAGAGCACAGGGACCCACAGTCCCTGATTCCAGCCCCAGCACTGCCTCGTCCTGGCTGTGTGACGTGCGGCATGTGACCAGCCTCCCTGAGTCTCAGTTTCCTCATCTGTGAATGTGTGGGTGGAGTCTGCAGTCACCTAATGCATGACCTTCATGAGGGTTTGAGATCATAGTGACAGACCCAGCATGTGCCTGGCACATACGGGTGCTTGATTAAATGGTACCATTGACTTATCAATGATGTCATTCATGCCAAGGTCTCAAAAGGTACCTGAACATCCTGATCAGGGTCTCAGTGTCCATTGTCCTGATGGTCTCCCTCCTTCTCTTCCTGCTCCTTCGACACTGGCATCAGGGCAAACACAGTAAGTGAGGAATGGGGTGACGTACATGTAGGTTATCAGCAAGTTGTGCTAAGGGCACCTCAAACACGAGGAAGGGCTGGGTGTGACAAAATATCCAAAAAATATCCATTTGAAAATCTAGCAAGAGCTTGCTGTTGGTATTCATAGGGCTGTCTCCTTGTCATTCAGGCATCAGCTCTGAAAATGTCTTCCATGGTCATGGTGAGGTAAACCTGTCCTCCTTCCATTTACCATCTCTTATGTCTCTGCTTGTTGTTTTTTTTGTTGTTGTTGTTGTCTTTATTGAAATGTAATAGACAATTAGTTGCTTGTATTTACATTGTACAATTCAAAGATGGTTTTTTCAATTATAGTTGGCATACAATAATATACCAGTTTCAGTTGTATAGTACAGTGAGCAGAGATCCACATAACCCACAAAGTGACCACCCCACTAAATCTGGTACCCCTCTTCCCCCTAACATATTTATTACAATATTATTAACCATCTTCCCCTTGCTACACTCTACATTTCCATGTCT
>NW_011889138.1:1724444-1727167 GCF_000151845.1 Pteropus vampyrus | reverse complement strand
TTGTAATACTAGCTTGGTGGTGATAAATTCCTTTAGCTTTTTTTGGGGGGGTTGGGGGGGGTTTTTATCTGTCCTTCGACTCTAAATGATAGCTTTACTGGATAAAGTGTTCTTGGTTGTAGATTCTGGATTTTCACCACGTTGAATATTTTGTGTTAAGCTCTTCTGTCCTGCAAGGTTTCTTTTGAGAAATCATCCGCCAATCTTATGGGTGCTCCCTTGTAGGTAACTAACTGCTTTTCTCTTGCTGCTTTTAAGATTCTCTTTTGTATTTAACCTTTGGCATTTTAATTATGATGTGTCTTGGTGTGGGCCTCTTTGGGTTCCTGATTTTGGGGATTGTATGAGCTTCCTGGGGTTGTATGTCTGTTTCCTTCACCAGGTTAGGGAAGTTTTCCATCATTATTACTTCAAATAGCTCTTCAACATCTTGTTTTCATTCAGGTACCCCCATGACACAGGTATTTTTACTCTTAATAGTGTCCCATAGGCTCCTTAAATTATTGTTATAGTCTTGGCTTCTTTTTTCTTGCCATTCTCATTGAGTGTCCTTGGCTTTCCCATCCTCTATATAAGTCATTTGATCCTTTTCTTTATTCACTTTGTTTATTCCATTTAATGTACATCTCATCTCAGATAATGTATTCTTCATTTCTGACTGGTTTTTTTTTATAATTTCCATTTCCATTTTTATGTTTTTATCTCTTTGTTGAAGTTCTCACTGCATTAATCTACACTTCTCATAAGTTCATTGAGCATCTTTATAACCAGTATTTTGAACTCTGCATCTGTTAGATTGTTTGACTCCATTATTTCTGGATTTCTGTTCTATTCTCTCATATGGTTTCTGCTTCTTTGTCTTCTCATTTTGGCTGCCTTTCTGTGTCTGTTTCTATGTACTAAGCAAACCTCCTAAGTCTCTTTGTCTTATTAATATGGCTTTGTGTGGTAAGTAGGTGTCCAGTGGCACAGTTCTGAGAAGAGTTCAGCGGCAGGCCAAATTTAGCCCCAGCATGTGCCCCTCTGGGGCCACCTGTTAAGATTCAGCAAACAATCCACAGATGCTGTACTTATAGTCGCCTCAAAAGGCCACACCAGAAACCAAGGTCATCTGCTACCAGTGTGAGTCTAGGCGCAGCTCAGCAAGGAGCACCTGACTCACCTAGGATACACCTGCATGTGGCTTAGGTGGGGGCCATGAGTTGGGGGTGGTAGAGTTTCAGGGAATCCTCTGGGACGAGCGACTTCTGTTATCCAGTTTGATGTCTCCACTATGCCAGCACTGAGTTCCCACACTGGGAGCAGGAAAGGCTCAACAGAAGAACAATGGATACTGCTGACTCTTCTGTACAGAACAACTCTCCCCTTGGCCCTCACTCTGACAACTCAGTGTCCTGCTGTAAGTCCCTGGTGCGCCCTGCATGCAGCTGAATCAGCACTGGTGCTCAGAGTGAGCAGGTCTGTCACTGCGAAAATCCACTAATGGACACAACTCCTTTAAGAGGCATCTGTAGCTTCCACTGCCTCTGCCACAGGTTCTGTCCCACTCAGCCACTGGGAACTGGGCAGCTTCACGTCCTCATCCCATATTACCTTCTGCCATCGCAGCATGATTTCTTAGATTTCTCCCTAGTTGAATGGCTTGTTCTTCTAGATCCCAGGTGATTTTTCCTTGCTGTTTGCTCCTTGTTTCTGTCACAACTTTGATTTGGTCGCCAGACTGATGAACAGAGTCTCTATTATCTATGCCATTTTTTTTTCAAGAGTCCTGCTTGATTTTCATAATTATATGTGTGTTGTTGCTTTGCTTAAAGTCTGTTCAACTGCCTCCTATTGGCTAGGCTCCATAAAGGCAAGGACATTTTTTACCTTCTTTGCCATGTCTGACCTTTACTAAACTTATAAGTTCGTTGAGTCAGTGAATGAATAGATACCCTGCAGTTCCCTTAGATGTTCATTTGTTCATTCCATCACTCAGCTCTAGTTATTAGATTTTATTGAGGGGCTGTTATTTTCACAACTCTATTTGGTTCTAAACATAACCTCTGCTCTCCATGACCTCACGTTCCCTTGGGGAGACAATGATGAAATCATCATGGGCACAAATACCTAAAATCATACAGTGCAAAGTGCTATATAAGGGGATAGAGTGTGTTTGTAAGAGCAAGGATGGTTCAATTGAATAGTTAAGAAGGATTCTCTGAGATGGTAATATTTGAGCAGACAAACACAGTGGAGAGAAAACACTGTATTCATATTTAATGGAAGAGTGTTCTGGGTAGAAGGAAGAATCAGTGCAAAGGCTGAATTAGGAATATGCTCACTTTATTCCAGGAACAGCATGACTTCCAGTGTGGCTGGAGGTAGATGGACAAGGAGAAAAAGTGTTAGCCATGAGGGTGGCAGGCTTTGGAGGTACTTGATCACGCAGATCCTTTAGGTGTGGATGCTTGTGGAAGGCACTGGAAGGTTTTGTTCAGAGAGTGACATAATCTGATTTATAGTTTACAGTGGACACTCTGGTTTCGATGTGGTAAAATGTAATAATGTATACAAGTGTGGAATCAAGGACACAACTTGCCTTCACTGTCTCTGTCCAGCAGACACCTGAAGATGATGACACATAGAGAGTGACATATGCCCAGGTGAACTATGTGAGACTCAGACAGAGAGTGGCCACCCTTCCCCTTTCTTCCCCATTATCAATGGAATTGCCTGACATG
>NW_011889138.1:1723476-1724394 GCF_000151845.1 Pteropus vampyrus | reverse complement strand
GAGTGACATATGCCCAGGTGAACTATGTGAGACTCAGACAGAGAGTGGCCACCCTTCCCCTTTCTTCCCCATTATCAATGGAATTGCCTGACATGAAGAACAGACAAGCGAAAAAGGACAGAGAGATGGGCAGTCAGGTGTGTCCTATCTTCCCAGGGCTTCTGGAGTACGTCCATCCCAACTGCATACCTATTTCCCACTCTCCCTTTGCTCCAGGCTGCTGCATCTGAAGCCTTTGAGGATGTGACCTATGCCCAACTGGACATCTTCACGCTCATACAGAAAACAATACCTCCTCCATCCCAGGAAGTGTAGCCCTAAGGTGAGCCCAGTGTGTGTGCCACTCCAGCTGTCCACTAGCCCAGGAAGGACACAGACCCCACAAGGACCTCAGAAGGCACAGGAGTTGCCCCCATGGCAGCTAGTGATCTCAGCCAGCCTAGAAACCTGACATGGGCCACCAGGACCTTTTGGGACCCTCCGAGAGTCACTGATTTTGCAGTCAAAGGTATGCCATCATATTTGGGATAAATGACAAATTATTTCTAAATAACAGATGGGTAAGAAAAGAAAATCGCAGAGTGAGAAAATGTTTTCTACTGTAAGATAATATAAAAATTACACATTAAACAGATAAATTCAAGAAAAGTAGTATCTATAGCAAATTCAAACCTTAATAAGAACATTAAAATAGAAAAAAATCAGTGGAATAATGACTTAATCTTCCATCACAAAGAAATGCAAAGAAGAGCAAATTAATTCCTGAGAAAGGCAGAAAGAAGGAAATAATAATGTTAGAACAAATAATTTGTAAAAAAAAAAGTTTTAGAAAATAAATTCACAAGATATGTTTTTTAAAGTCTAAACTATGAACCCTCAGCAACATTGATCAAGAATACAAGCATTCATAAAAATAGA
>NW_011889138.1:1719939-1721251 GCF_000151845.1 Pteropus vampyrus | reverse complement strand
TATATATATATATAACTATCTTTTACATATTCATAATGGTAACCATACGCCAAAGATTCCGAACTGAAGTATATAACATAAAACAAAAATAACCAGAGGGAAAACCCAAAAAAGCCAACCAAAATAAAGAAAACAGAAACACAAGGACAAGGAAGCAATGGAAACACCGAGCTACCAGAAAGCAAAAGATTAAATAGCTATAAGAAAACCTCATATTTCAGTAATCACTCCAAATATAAATAGACCGAACTCACCAATAAAAAGGCACAGAGTTGCAGAATGGATCAAAAACAAAACTCAACCATATGCTGCCTCCAGGAGACACATCCCAGATCCAAAGACAAATAAGATGCAAAGTGAAAGGGTGGAAAATGGTATTTCAAGCAAACAGCATTAAAAGAAAAATGGGAGTAGCGGTACTAATATCGGATGAAATAGACTTCAAAATAGAAAAGGTAAAAAAAGATACTGAAGGATGCTTCATAATGATAAAGGGAATCATACACCAAGAAGACATAACACTTATTAATATCTATGCCCCCAATCATAGAGCTCCGAAATATGGAAAGTAATTACTAACAAAACTAAAGGGAGAAACAGACCAAAACACTATCATAGGAGGGGACCTAAATATCCCACTGTAGGATATGGACAGATCATCCAAACAGAAATTCAAAAAGGAAATAACATCCTTAAAAGACACATTAGACCAACTGGACATAATTGACATTTACAGAGCCTTTTATCCCAAAACAGCTGCTTATACATTCTCTCTAGTACACATGGAACATTCTCAAGAATCGACCACATACTGGGACACAGAGATAGCCTCAACAAATATAAGAAGGTTGAAATCATACCAACCATATTTTCTGATCATAATGCTTTGAAACTAGAGATCAACTGCAGAAAAAAAAAGATCAAGAAGAACCACAAATACATGGAGATTAAACAGCATGCTACTGAAGAATAACTGGATCACAGAATAAAAAGAGATCAAGAGATACATAGAAACAATGATAATGATAGTACAACAGATCTAGACTTTTGGTCATAAGAGGAAAGTTCATATTATTACAGGCCTATCTCTAAAGACAAGAACGTGCCCAAATAAACAACCTAATGCTTCATCTTAAAGAGCTAAAAAAGGAAGAACAAATGAAGCCAAAAGTCAGCAGAAGGAAAGAATAATCAAAATTAGAACAGAAATAAAATTGAAAAGAAATAAATGCAACAAAAAGCTGGTTTTTTGAGAAGGTTAATAAAATTGAGAAACCCGTGGACAGACTCACCAAAGAAAAAAGAGAAAGGA
>NW_011889138.1:1714824-1718154 GCF_000151845.1 Pteropus vampyrus | reverse complement strand
AAAAGATATTTGCATACCGATGTTCATAGCAGCATTATTCACAGTGGCCAAGAAATGGAAGCAACTGAAGTGTCCTACGATAGATGATTGGCTAAAGAAACTGTGGTACATATATACGATGGAATATTACTCAGCCATAAGAAGAGATGAAATGCTGCCATTTACAACAACGTAGTTGGAACTTGAGATAACCATGCTAAGCGGAGTAAGCCAGACAGAAAAAGTTGAAAATGACATATCACTTAGATGTGGAATATAAACCTAAAAGCAACAAATGAGCTGGACAAACAGAGACTCGTGAACATGGACTATAGACTAGTGGTTACTAGTGGGGTTGGGGAGGAGGGGGCAGGTAAATAGGGTAAAAGGTGTCAAATATAGGGGGATGGGGGAGGTAGATAAAGGGGATCAAATATACGGTAGCTGAAGGAAACTGGACTTTGGGTGGTAAATACAATAGAATATACAGATGTCAAATGATAATGTACACCTAAAAATTATCTAATTGTATTAACCAATGTTACCCCCCATAAACTTAATAAAAAAATAATTTTTTTTCAAGAAAGCTCTTTATTTCCTTAAAAGCTGAACATATGATCCAGGAATTCCACTCCTACATATATAACCAAAGGAACTGAAAGCAGGGACTCAAATGAATATGTGCACACCTATGATCCTAACAGTATTATTCACAATATCCAAAAAGTAGAAGCAACCCAAGTTGATGTGGATAGATAAATAAAATGTGGTCCATCCACACAATGAAATATTATTCGGTGATAAAAAGGAAGGACATTCTGACACCTGCTACAATGTGGATGAACCTTGAGGACATTATGCTCAGTGAAGTAAGCCAGACACAAAAAGACAAATGTATTATTCCACTAATATGAGATACATAGAACAAGGAAATTCATAAAGACAGAAAGTAGAATAGAAGTTTAGTTTACAAGATGTTGAGGAAAGCAAGAATGGGGAGTTATTGCTTAATAGTTATTGAGTTTACATTTAGAGTCTTGTTTGGAGTGGTGATTGTTAAACAATATGATGAATGCAATTAACGGCACTAAGTTATACATTTAAAGTGGTTAAAATTGTCAATTTTAAATATAGATATTTTAACACATTAGAAAATATGCCCCCAAAAAAGTATTTAAGAAACTATTTTTTAAAAGAAGAAATTATAGATCCTTCATACCTTTATTTATCTGTGTTCCCCCAAAAGAGAAGGAAAGAAGTATGGTTTCTCCATGACAGGCCACCTGAGTCTAGGCCTTATTTTCTTCCGGGGGACCTTCCTATTCCTAACATATCTACTTCTCCCGGTTCTGTGATTCCCTAGAATGAGTCTGTAGATCTCATGCTGTGGAACACCTGAATCTTACCTGTACCAACAAGAGATCCTGGAAAACTAAATGTACAAAGTGGTGGGAAAGCAATGAGAATTTCAGAAGACGACTAAATTCATCATTAATCACATGGATACAGACACTTCGGGGCATTACCAGTGCCAGTATAGGAAAGCATACAGCTGGTCAGAGCACAGTGAAGCCCTGGAGCCGATGTTGACAGGTGGGGAGACTGCCAGGGTGTCTAGCCCTTGGGTATCTTTTTGCTCTTATTTTTTCATAGACTTCATTCTTAGAAAAGTTTTAGGTTTGCAGGAAAACTTGAGAAAGTGTGGCAGAGAGTTCCCTTGTACCCAGCACCTCATTTTCCCTATTGTTAGCCTATTCCATTTATATATATATAAATGGAATAGTGACAAATGCTATCTCAGCCAGGTGTTCAAGGTCAACAAATGCTATATATATCTACTATATAGTGACTCTTCCTCCTGCCAAGATTTTCTAAATGAAAGTAAATCACTAAATGCAGCCCATACCTAAGAAGTGGGGAGCCATGCTCTGTCCTCAGTTTTAAGCTCTGTCATCAGGGTAGCCTGAACCCTGTGTTTCTAGAAGGGTGCACCCTGGGATTCCAGGTCTTTCTATACCTGCTGACATTATTCTTATATAATGTCACCTCCGTCAGCCCCTGACATAGCTTCTCAAACTCTCAGGATACCCCCCGCACCCGCCTTTTCTCCAATATATGGCTTGTGATATTGTGATTTATAATAAGGAACATATATTTTGTCTTTGTCCAGTTCCTGGCACAAAGCTTTTAAAACCTTTGGAGTTTCCTAAGTGATAAGAGTGTTAAAGGTGACTTATTCCTAACAAACCCTTTTCAACTACACCTGAGTTTATATTAGTGAGGTGACATTTGGAAAGCACCTAAGAATGCTAGGGGAACCAACCGTGTGATTAGAGAGTTATAACTTTCAGCCCCACCACCAGACTCCTGGGAAGGGAGAAGGGCTGGAGATTGAGTTCTATCATCAATAGCTGGTGATTTAATCGATCATGCCTACTTAACAAAACCTCCATTAAAAAAAAAAAAAAGGATGGGATTCAGAGAGCTTAAGGGTTGGTGAACATGTGGAGATTCAGAGAGAATGTTGGGCTCAAAGCAGGCATGGACATTCCACACCCTTCCCCCACAGCTTGTCCCATGCATCTCTTCCATCTGGTTGCTCCTGAGTTATGTCCTTTTATATTAAATCAGTGATCTAATAACTAACATGTTTTTCTAAGTTCTGTGAGCCACTCTAGCAAATAAATTGAATCCGAGATGGGGGTTATGGGAACCTCTGATTTATAGCTGATTGGTCAGAAGCCAGATAACAACCTGGACTTGAGGTTGGTATCTGAAATGAGTGAGTCCTGTGGGATTCAGGCCTTAACCTGTGGGATCTGCCACTCTCTTCAGGTAGATAGTGTCAGAATTGAGTTGAATTGTAGTATACCCAGCTGGTGTCACAGAATTGCTTGGTGGTGGTGTGGGGGGAAAACCCAACACCATGTGTTGTCACTGTGAACAGAATCATATGTCCTCTCTGGCTTCAGAGACCAGATCTCTGTCTCTTGAAGGTGGCATCTCATCTAAGCCCCGCGGGCTGCTTGTTTGCCTGGCCCTGCCTGCAATGGTTTGGGATAGAATATGGGTCCTGTGGTCATGAAATGGGATGTTCCCAGCTCCCACTACCTTGCAACAGAAAACGTCAGTACCTTCTCTTAGCATGGACCCATCATTAGTTGTGGGGAGAAAGTGGAAAGGGAATAAAATCTTGCTAATAGCTCACTCTCTTCTCTTTTAGAATTGTATGACAAACCCTTCCTCTCCACTGATCAGGGCCTGGTGGTGAGGCCAGGAAAGACTATTTCCCTCCAGTGTGGTTCAGGACATGTGCCATTTGATAGATTTTTACTGACCAAGGACAGAGAG
>NW_011889138.1:1710710-1714774 GCF_000151845.1 Pteropus vampyrus | reverse complement strand
GGGGGAAAACCCAACACCATGTGTTGTCACTGTGAACAGAATCATATGTCCTCTCTGGCTTCAGAGACCAGATCTCTGTCTCTTGAAGGTGGCATCTCATCTAAGCCCCGCGGGCTGCTTGTTTGCCTGGCCCTGCCTGCAATGGTTTGGGATAGAATATGGGTCCTGTGGTCATGAAATAGGATGTTCCCAGCTCCCACTACCTTGCAACAGAAAACGTCAGTACCTTCTCTTAGCATGGACCCATCATTAGTTGTGGGGAGAAAGTGGAAAGGGAATAAAATCTTGCTAATAGCTCACTCTCTTCTCTTTTAGAATCGTATGACAAACCCTTCCTCTCCACTGATCAGGGCCTGGTGGTGAGGCCAGGAAAGACTATTTCCCTCCAGTGTGGTTCAGGACATGTGCCATTTGATAGATTTTTACTGACCAAGGACAGAGAGGCTGCCTTGCCACAGTCCCAAAGGGGAACATCAAGGCACTTTCATTCTGGACCCTGTGAACCTCAGCTTCTCAGGGAACTACAGGTGCTATAGCTGGTATATTAGAAGCCCTTACATGTAGTCAGACCCCAGTGATACCCTGCAGACTGCAATCACAGATAAATGCACCCTGGCCCAGCCTGGCCCTATGTCCTCCCTCCTTGGGTCTCCAGGTGGCTGTCCATGACCTAGGCATCAGGCAGGCATATGAAGAGATGAACTGAGAAAAAACAGTGGGGCAGTAGAAAGTCATTACTTAAGGGCTATGAAGAGGAAAGTACTCCTAACCCACACCATATTTGACTTTCACATCCTCTCTTAGAGTTTCCTAGGCCATATTCTTTGAAAACACATGGTCCATTGATAACGTAGAGGCTAACATTCAGAATCACATTAAGGGGTGTTGAGACAATGGAGCCTTGACACATCCTGAGGCAAACCAACCTCTCTTTTTGAAATGCATAGTTGCTGCTAGGAATCCTCAAACTAACCTACAGCACAGACTAGAATCCACTCTGAGTGACTGACTGGGAACACTGCCATGAGCCCCATTTTTATATTGTTTGCATAAATCATTCTGCTCAGAGGGAGAAAAGAAGACTTGCAGCAGAGGAAAGCAGCTGCTGATCACTGAGCAGGGCAGCCACATTCATCTCTTATGTCCTGTCACTCTGCAAGCTAAGCAAATACAATAGTTGTGGCACTGAAAGATCACATAGGCCAAAGAGGTCTTTGCAGTTCATGGTATGGACAATTGGGCATCCATTTGAAGAGAGAATGCCTACTTCCCAGATACCTACACTGTAGTAGTGCCTTTTGTCTTGTATGAGACAGAAACACAAATAGTGGTGTGAGGTGAAAAAGGTGTAGAGGAGACAATTTAGAGTTCTAGCTGTATAGAGTTGTTGCAGGGATATGATTAGACATTCAGTGAAATCACCACACGAGGAAGGAATAAAAAGCAAACACAATCTCCCCATGACCACCCCTTTCCCCCATTTACAAGGATCCCCTGGGAACCATAGGTCTTCACACCTGGACCCAAGCTCACAGACAAGTATGACTCATGAGTGCATGAGCTCATTGGGGAGGGGTCTGAGTAGGACCACAAATAGGGAAATGAGCTCCCATTTCAGAGTTCTGGGGTTGGTATTGAATGGAATATGACCAGTGATGGCTCGTCCCCTCCAAATTTTTGTCTCTAGCTACCCTGAAGCAAGATTACACAGTGGAGAATTTGATGCAAATGTGGGTGGCAGGGCTGGTCTTCATGGCTCTCTTGGCCATACTAGCTGAAAACTGGCTCACCTATAAGGTGCCACACAAAAGGCATTTGCAAGACTTACCCAAACCAAGCATGAGTACACGGAAATGTTAGACAAAATAGGCCTTTGGACCAACCCCTATGGACCACCAGGTAGACACCTGGCACTGCAGGTGGAAATTAATCAGCACTATGGAGTCCTGCAAAGCCACTGGGAGAACACAAGGGAGAAAGAGGCACTAACAAACTTGGATCTACTTTCAAGCCAATCAAATGCTGTTTTGTATATGGACTTGATATATGTGCCTTCCACCTTCCTGGAAGTTGGTGACAAAATTCTCACTTTAGTCTTGGTTTAACTCACTTCCTGTGCCAAAAATAATGCAAAGCATTCTCAGTTCTCCTTGCTAACCGTTTTTCACCCTCCCTCTATAGAAGCTCTGGCTTCAGTTTGTCTTGACTTTATCAGCAAAATTAGATATCCTGATATCTCCTATATAAGACCTTAACACTTAGAATTCTATTAATTATTAATACTAACAATAAGTTAATTATCAATACTG
Source organism: Pteropus vampyrus (assembly GCF_000151845.1). Classification (NCBI taxonomy): domain Eukaryota; kingdom Metazoa; phylum Chordata; class Mammalia; order Chiroptera; family Pteropodidae; genus Pteropus; species Pteropus vampyrus. Next base: position 1,712,465 of record NW_011889138.1, on the reverse strand, counting down.
TTTGCTAAACATACTATGTATTCCATGACATGTGTATTTCTAGTTTTCCCTGCACTAAAAATTGTGTATTAACATATGCTTTCTTCATTGTTAAGAATTAACAGTTTCTCCTGTTCTTATGAAACCGACACATTTCAAAATGTCTCATGCCTCCTCCAATGCAAAAGGTATTGATTCTTGAATAATATAGTTTTGAATTGTGTAGATCCACTTATATTCAAACTTTTTCCATAAATACTGTAAATATATTTTCTCTTTCTGATGAGTTTTTCCCTCTGGCTTACTTTATTATAAGAATACAGTATATAATACACATAACATACAAAATATGTGTTAATTCACACTTTACGTTATCAGTAAAGCTTCCAGTCAACAATAGGTTATTAGTAGTAAAGTTTGAGTGGAGTCAAAAGTTACGCATAAATTTTTGACTCCATGGGGCATTAGCACATCTAATCCCCACATTCTTCAACATTCATTTGTAGATAACCTTATGAAACAAGTGTCTCCTTTGTGTTATCTCCACTCTTTGAACTACTTAGTCTAATTGGTTCAATTTTTTGGTCTAGAAAATATAAAATGTTGGATTTATTTATTTATTGAAATTATAAATACATAAGTTGATAGAGGAGATGTTAGTAATTGGGCATGAAAAAACAACAGAGACATGCCACGATTTCGGAGGAGGGAGAATAGGAGACTTTACATGAGATCCAAGATTTGGACCAGAGAAATACAATATGAAATTTGATTCCCAGAGATGGATAAGATTAGCCTCACATATATGATTTTGTAGAGGCAGGATCTTGTTTGGAAAAGGATTATAAGAATATAAAGGTCCTGCACTCCTGGAAAAAGACTTTTGTCCCATAGCTATGATGACAAAGAGCCATTAGAACCACTCCATTCAGTGAAAATGCCTTGGCCATTCAACCTATCAGATAGCTCTTTGCTTTTGATTGGTTGAATGTAGGCCAATCAGAAACAGGTTCACTCCAATAAACACACTTGTCATGACAATCAATCAAAATAGTCTCCCTCAAATAAACATGCTTCCATAGATGATGTCAAATCACAATAGTCCCTGAAAATCCATATCTCTCAAAAACCTCATTATTGTAAGATTTTTGGTAGGCTTTACTCAGAGATGCCATGTCTGGTCAGTAACTCTCCCTTATTAGAGTAAAAATAAATTCGGCTTTGCCTATTTCTTTCAGTCATTGAATGGTGAGTGAATTAGCCTTTGACAGTTCAAATATTAGATTGATTTCAGTTAAGTATAAAATTTGGCCTGTAGGAAAAAAGTATGGGAGCTTATAATCCATGACCTTCAGTTCAATGTTAGGCTTTACACTGGTCATTTCATTTATATGAGCATACTGTAACATAGTGAGTTTTATTATAATAAACCCACATGTCACATAAGCAAATAGAGGCTCAGAAATGATGTGATTTGGATAATGATAAAAATATATGGATATTGAGTTTCAGTTTGGGATGAAAAAAAAGTTCTGGAGATGGATAGTGGGATGGTCGCACAACAATGTAAATGTCCTGAACTGTACACTTTAAAATTGTTAAAAAGAAATCCTATGCCCGTTAAACAACAACTACTTCTGGGGGTATAAAACATAATTTTGCAAGATGAAAAGTTTTGGGGATCTAGTTCACAACAATGTGCTTCACACTACAAAACTACATGCTTAAAAATGGCAAGGATGACAAATTTCATGTTAAGTGCTTTTAAGCACAATT
>NW_011889138.1:1704440-1710660 GCF_000151845.1 Pteropus vampyrus | reverse complement strand
TGGATATTGAGTTTCAGTTTGGGATGAAAAAAAAGTTCTGGAGATGGATAGTGGGATGGTCGCACAACAATGTAAATGTCCTGAACTGTACACTTTAAAATTGTTAAAAAGAAATCCTATGCCCATTAAACAACAACTACTTCTGGGGGTATAAAACATAATTTTGCAAGATGAAAAGTTTTGGGGATCTAGTTCACAACAATGTGCTTCACACTACAAAACTACATGCTTAAAAATGGCAAGGATGACAAATTTCATGTTAAGTGCTTTTAAGCACAATTTTAAAAGCCTTTAAAAATTATTGAAATGGAAATTTTATGTTATATATATATTAGCACAGTTTGTAAAAAGTTCTTTGTGGTCTATAGATACTGCAAGTAGTGGTTAGTGGTTGCCTAGGGCTAGGAGAGCGAAGGGGTAATGAAAAGAAACTACTAGTGGGTATTGAATTTACTTGGGGGGTGATGAAAAGTTCTAAAATTAGATTGTGAGAAACATGGAGGAGTGAGAGAAATCCCCAGATCTCTCCCCTTGAAACAACAATAAGCTGAGCATCTAAAACTAATAAAACAAAAACCAAAAAACACAACATCCAAATGGCACACAAGCATGTCTGAACGAGAGATCTGTGAATAAGAGCTACACAGATCATAACCGCAGGAGTTGGACAATAGACTGGGAGAAACAGAGAAGCTGCCTCCCACAGCTGGAGCTCCCTGCAGGAGGAGGGGGAGGAGAGAATTTGCGGCGGGTGGCCTGAACAACCCTGCCTGAGAGAGCTGTGAGCTCCACGCAGCGGCAGTGCCCAGGGATCGAGGCAGAAGCAGAAAGTGGGAATAGCAGAGAAGCAACAGTTGATTATTACCAGCCACGGCTGCAAAACGTGAAGTTGAGCCACAGCCATCATCCTTCAACCCAGAGGTCCTCTGCCCCCATATCCTACAAGACCAAACACTGCAGAGCACCAGGTGAATCTGAGGAAATGCTACCATAACTGTCTCTTACACTAACAGGAACTGAGACTGAGGGTAGCAAGCACGACTGAATACTTATAAGAAAAAAAAAAAGGCATCAGTAAGACTTCATATAAAGTAGGGATCCAAGAGAGTTAGATGCCACCTACAGGAAACCAAAAGAAAAACACCTTCTTTGCCACAGGCTAAAGAGAGACCTTTTATGTGATAAATCTTCTTTCTGGGGGAAAAAAAAAAAAGAAGCAGAATACACTTCAATTAATGCCTAGGTAGAGAAATAGTCCATCAAACACCATGAACAACCAAGGTGACAAGGCGGCTCAGAAAGAAAGAGAAAACTCTCCAGAAAATAAACTTAAAGACATAGAAATATGCAACTTAAATGATAGAGAATTCAGGATGGTGCCTCTAAAAAAATAAAATGAGATACAAAATAATTCATATCAGTAATTCCAGGAATTGAACAAACAACTAGATGAGCAGAATGAGTTCTTTAGCAAGGAAATCAACCCCCCCCCCCCGCGAAGAGATAGAAATTCTGGAGATGAAGAACACACTGAGAAATGAAAAATAAAATAGCAGCTTAAGAAACAGAGTCAACCAAATAGAGGAAAAGATCAGTGATATTGAAGACGGAAATCTAGAAATAAATCAGAAGGAAGAAGAGAGAAACCAAAGAATGAAAAATAATGAAAGAGAAATTCAACAACTACCTAATACCATCAGGAAAGGAAACATAAGAGTACTGGGCATTCTCGAAAGGGAGGAAAAGAAGCAAGAATTAGAAAGCATTTTCAGACAAATAGTTGACGAGAATTTCCCAAATCTAAGGAATGAGCTGGAGCTTGGCATTCAAGAAGTCAACAGAACACCCAATTCTATCAACCCAAAAAGGCCCTCTCCAAGACACATTATATTAAAATTACCACAAATCATAGAAAAAGAGAGAATTCTCAGGGCAGCCAAGGAAAAGAAGATGGTAACCTATAAAGGAAAACCCATTAGATTATCATCAGACTTCTCAGCACAAACTTTACAAGCCAGAAAGGAATGGAACCAAATATTCAAACTATTAAATGAAAGGAACTGCTAGCCAAAAATAATGTATCCAGCAAAGCTCTCCTTTAGATAAGAAGGAGAAGTAAAGACCTTTCCAGACATGTAGAAATTGAGGGAATTCTCCACTATGAGGCCTGCATTAGGGGAAATACTGAAAGGGATCAGATCACCTAAAACAAAATGACAAAAATAAAAATATGTAACTATGAGTAAGGCGACTTGCAGGCAGATAGAAGCAGAGGAGTACAACCTTTACTAAGAACAGGGCATTACAAGCTTAAACAATTAGAAGAGATTTGCTATTTCGAGATAGTAGTGAATGTTCAACATACATAGAGACGAATTGAAACAATTTGCAGGCCTATCTCAAAAAACAAGAATGAGGCCAAGTAAACAACCTAACATTTCATTTTTAAAAACTAGAAAAGGAAGAACAAATGAAGACTAAAATCAGCAGAAGGAAAAAAATAATCAAAATTAGAACAGAAATAAATGAAATTAAAAACAAACAAACAGAAAACAGATAAAATAAATGCAACAAAAGCTGGTTCTTTAAGAAGTTTAATAGATCTGGCAAACCCTTGGCTAGACTCAATAAAGAAAAAAGAGAAAGGACACAAATAAATAAAATCAGAGATGAAAAAGGAGAAATTATGGCTGACACTGCAGAAATACAAAGGATCATACAAGAATACTATGAAAAAGTATACAACACCAAATTTAATAACCCAGAAGAAATGGACAAGTACTTAGAAAAAACAGATGCACAAGAACAAAGAAGCAATGGAAACAACGAGCTACCAGAAAGCAAAAGATAAAATAAGAAGACCTCATATTTCAATAATCATCCTAAGTGTAAAGGACTGAACTCACCAATAAAAAGGCACAGAGTTGTAGAATAGTTCAAAAAACAAAACCCAACCATATGCTGCCTCCAGGAGACATATCTCAGTTCCAAAGACAAATATAGACACAAAGTGAAAGGGTAGAAAATGATAGTTCAAGCAAATAGCATTCAGAGAAAAGCGAAAGTAGCAGTACTAATACCAGATTAAATATACTTCAAAATAAAAAAAGGTAAAGAACGATACTGAGGGATGCTTCATAATGATAAAGAGAATCATACACCAAGAAGACATAACACTTATTAATATCTATGCTCCCAATCAGGAAAGCAATTACTAACAGAACTAAAGGGAGAAACAGACCAAAACACTATCATGGTAGGGGACCTAAATACCTCATTGTTGGATATGGACAGATCATCTAAACAGAAAATCAATAAGGAAATAACATCCTTAAATGATACATTAGACCAAATGGACATAATTGACATTTACAGAGCCTTTCATTCCCAAACAGCTGCTTATACATTTTTTTGTCTAGTGCACATAGATTATTCACAAGGATTGACCACATACTGGGGCACAGATAGCCTCAACAAAAATAAGAAGGTTGAAATCATACCAACCATATTCTCTAATCATAATGCTTTGAAACTAGAAATCAACTGTAAAAAGAAAGCGGGAAGAACCACAAATACATGGAGATTAAAAAATATACTACTAAAAATGTCTGGGTCAGAGAAGAAATAAAAAGAGAGATCAGGAGATACTTAGAAACAAATGGTAATGATAGTACAACATATCAAAACTTGGGACACAGCAAAAACGGTCATAAGAGGAAAGTTCATATCATTACAGGGCTATTTCCAAAAACAAGAACTAGCCCAAATAAACAAACTAACACTTCATCTTAAAAAATAGATAAGGAAGAACAAATGAAGCCTAAAATCAGCAGAAGGAAACAAATAATCAAAATTAGAGCAGAATTAATGAAATCGAAAACTAATAAAAGAAAACAATAGGAAAAAACTAAATGCAACAAACAGCGGTTCTTTGAAAAGGTTAATAAATTTGGCAAACCCCTGGCTAGACTCAATAAAGAAAAAAGAGAAAAGACACAAATGAACAAAATCAAGGATAAAAGAGGAGAAATTATGACTGGTATCACAAAAATACAAAGGATCATACAAGAATACTATGAAAAAGTATAAAACGCCAAATTTAATAACCTAGAAAAAATGGACAAGCACTTAGAAAGATACAGCCTTCTTAGACTGAATCAAGAAGCACTTGAAAATCTAAATAGGCCGATCAGCAGCATGGAAATTGAAACAATCATCAAATACCTACCAAAAAGTAAAAGTCCAGGACCAGATGGCTTCACCAGTGAATTCTAAAACATTTAAAGAAGATTTAATATCTATTCTCCTCAAACTCTTCCAAAAAATCAAAGAGGAGGCAATATGTCCCAACTCATTTTATGAGGCCAATGTCACCCTGATACCAAAACCAAGAAAGGGTGACACACACAAAAAAATACAGACCAATATCTTTCATGAACACAGATGCAAAAATCCTAAATAAGATACTAGCGAACTGAATACAGCAACATATTAAAAAGATTATACACCACAATCAAGTGATCTTCATCCCAGAGACACAGGGATGGTTCAACATATGCAAATCGCTTAATGCGATGCACCACATAAACTAATTAAAAAATCAGAATCATATGATCATATCAATAGATGCAGAAAAAGCCTTGACAAGATATGGCTTCCATTTATGATCCAACACTTAACAAAATTGTATTAAAAGGAAAGTACCTTAACATAATAAAGGCCGTATATGACAAACCCTCAGCCAATGGTATAGTTACTGGTTAAATACTAAAATCTTTCCCTCTAAGATCAGGAGCAAGTCATGGCTGTCCATTATCACCACTGTTATTCACTATAACATTGGAGATCCTCGCAAGTGCAATCAGACAAAAGAAAGATATAAAAGGCATCCAAATAGGAAATGAAGAAGTCGAATTGTCACTATTTGCAGATGACATGATTCTCTATATAGAAAACCCTAAAGACTTCACAAGGACACTGTAAGAACAATAAGCAAATAGAGTAAAGTTTCTGGATACAAAATCAACATTCAGAAATCCATAGCTTTCCTATAGTCTAATAATAAAGTGTCAGAAAAAGAAGTGGAAAAAATAATTCCTTTTGCAATTGCAACAAAAAGAATAAAATACCTAGGAATAAATTTAATGAAACAAGTGAAGGACCTATATAATGAATACTATAAGACCCAATTAAAAGAAACTGAAGAAGTTACAAAGAAATAGAAAGATGTTCTGTGTTCTTGGATTCTTCTAAGAATCAACATAGTTAAAATGACCATGTTACCTAAAGCATTGTACAAATTTAATGCAATCTCCATTAAAATCTCGTCCGCATTTTTAAAGAAATAGAACAAAAAAAATCATCAGATTTGTATGGAAGCGCGAAAGACCCCGAATTGCTAAAGCCATCCTGAGAAAAAAGAACGAGGCTGGAGGCATCACTCTGCTCGACTTCAAATTATACTACAAAGCGACAGTAATCAAAACAACATGGTTTAGCAGCAAAACAGACACACGGACCACTGGAACAGAATTGAGAGTCTAGAAGTAAACCTATATTTATATGGGCAAATAATTTTTGACAAAGAAGTCAAAAACATACAGTGGAGAAAGGAAAGCCTCTTCAATAAATGGTGCTGGGAAAATTGGAAAGCCGCCTATGAAAGAATGAAACCAGACTGTTGTCTATCGCCACACACCGAAATTAACTCAGAATGGATTAAGGACCTGAATATAGGACCTGAAACAATAAATTGTATAGAAGAATACATAGGAACTGAACTAATGGACCTTGGACTTAAAGAGGATTTTATGAATTTGACCTCAAAGTCAAGGGAAGTAAAAGCGAAAATAAATTAATGGAACTATATCGAACTAAAAAGTTGTACTGTTAAAATACCCATCATCAAGGTAAAGAGAGAACCATCCGAACGGGAAAATAAATTTGCAAGCAACAACTCCGACAAGGGTTTAATATCCAAAATATACAAAGAACTCATACAACTCGATAACAACAATAAAAAAACAAACGATCCAATCAAAAAATAGGCAGAGGGCCTGAACAGACACTTCTCCCTAGAGGACATACAAATGGCCAACAAATATATGAAAAGATGCTCAACATCGCTAGCTATTAGGGAAATGCAAATCAAAACCACAATGAGATACCATCTCACACCTGTTAGAATAGCTATAATCAACAGGACAAGTAACAACAAATG
>NW_011889138.1:1702691-1703210 GCF_000151845.1 Pteropus vampyrus | reverse complement strand
TACCATCTCACACCTGTTAGAATAGCTATAATCAACAGGACAAGTAACAACAAATGTTGGAGAGGATGCGGAGAAAAAGGGAACTCTCATTCACTGCTGGTGGGATGGCAAAGTGGTACAGCCACTATGGAAAACAGTATGGAGGGTCCTCAAAAAACTAAGAATTGATCTACCATATGACCCAGCAATCCTTCTACTGGGTATTTACCCCAAAGCCTTGAAAACTCATATCCGAAAAGATATTTGCACACCGATGTTCACAGCAGCATTATTCACGATGACCAGGACATGGAAGCAATCGAAGTGTCCTACAATAGATGATTGGCTAAAGAAGCTGTGGTACATATATACTATGGAATATCACTCACCCATAAGAAGAGATGAAATACTGCCATTTGCGACAACATGATTGGACCTCGAGATTCATGCTAAGCAAAATAAGCCAAACAGAAAAAGTTGAAAACCACATGGTATCACTTATATGTGGGATATAAATCTAAAAGCAACGAGTGAACAGGA
>NW_011889138.1:1682059-1700342 GCF_000151845.1 Pteropus vampyrus | reverse complement strand
GCAGCAGAGCAGCAGCAGCAGCAGCAGGAGGAGGAGGAGGAGGAGGAGAAGGAATAGGAGGAGGAGGAGAAGGAGAAGGAGAAGGAGAAGCAGAAGGAGAAGCAGAAGCAGAAGCAGAAGCAGAAGCAGAAGCAGAAGCAGAAGCAGAAGCAGAAGAAGATGTTTAGCAGATTCCCAAATGCCAGCCAAAACCAGCCCTTCGAATGGGCTCTTTTGAAGATACAAACTTCAGAACTGCTCTGTTAACTCTTTCCTGTACAGTGTGTGTATATATTTGCATATTTGAAAATGGCATTCTTTTTCTTCACATCAAGTCTGAAATAAAAAGATCTTTAATATTAAAAATAATAATAATAATCTGCCTAGGAGTTTAATGTCTGAGCTACCATCTCAATCAAGAATGAACATTCACTTTAGCTTTTCTATTCCAAGATAACTTCTGAGTGACATGTTATAAACACATGGTTATGACACGTTCCTTAAAATGTTATAAGGACATTTTGTGGAGACTAGCTAGAAAGATAGAATGGATGGATACAGGCTGGCTGGAGAAGGGGAATTCTGGAATTGAGAGCCAAGGATCAAAAAACAACAGAAAATTATAGAAAAGAAATCCTGTCATTTACTACAACATGGATGAACCCGGAGGACATTGTGCTAAGTGAAATAAGCCAGACACACAAGGACATCCTCATATCGCTCATATGAGGATGAAACGTTTATATTTTGACTGAAATGTTGGTCACATGACTATGTGTATTTATCAAAATTAAGCACCAAATGCGTGAATTTTACTGTATATAAATAAGAATGGGAATGGAAAATATTCAACAATATCAAGAATTAAGAACAAAAGCTAATAGATTGGGGAAGATTTTCTCAGAGAATGTCAGGCAAAATACAAATTAGCATAACATTTCATTTTCAAAAATTGTTTAGACACTTTAAAAAAAGAACAATGAATGCATTTTGAATTTTAAAATATATTAAAATATTTAATATCTTATATTTGCATTAAATAATTTTAATATAAATTTAATCATTAATGCTAACTTTAATTTTATTATATTTTAATAGTTAATTTCTTTTTAATTTTTTAAATTTCTTTTTTATAACAGACTAAAGGAATGTACATATGTAAGAAATAGAACACTTTTTTGCTTTAAAAATAGCATTTTATTTAAATATTGTAACAAAGCTTTGAAGATAGTTTATCATTCTATGTTAATTAAACCAATTGACTTACCCAAGCCTATGCATGCTGTACACAGGAGGGCCCAAGGTTAAACACATATTTTTTTAAATGATTCTAAGGTTTTCACTTGAACACTGCCTTATGCCTTCCCTGGGCTTAGTGTCCACATTTAAAAATTTAAAATTTGACCCAGAAATAAGTTTCAGGCAGTGCAGGCAATTGTGAGAGGATCTGGTTAGCCCTCAGATATGATCAGATATGTCATGAGAACCATGTTCTTTCCTCATGCCCAATGGTCAGAAGTGGAGGAAGCTGTGAACCTTCTTGTAAAACAGCTAACAGGAAAGCCCCATGGTGATTGGTGGTGGGCCTCACAACCACATCCCGTGCATCTCCCTGGCCATCTGGGCTCATGTCTCCATCCAGCCGCTTCACATTCGTCTGGCAGAATCTATGCTATGCCTCGTACACTCACTACCCTGTTCTTCCTTGGTGAGTTCCTACATGGAAAAGAGATGGAATTCAGGTGTCGGGGGTGGGGAGCAGCATGTCTCATTATTCTTGTCTTTTAGGTCTGTATCTGAGCCAGAGGGTCAGCTCCCAGATACGTGAGTCCTTCCTTCAAAGCCCAACAGTCACTCTTCTCAGTTCAGACTAAGTATCCACCTGAGAACAAGGGAAGGAGAAGGCAGGGGATCTGGTTTGCTGGAAGGGCTGGAGGCCAGCATGGGTAAAAATTAGGGTGGTGAAGGACTTTGCAACTCCAGCCTCTGATTCTCTTCCAGAGACTCTCTCCAAACCTACCATCTGGGCCGAGCCTAATTTCATGATTCCAAACGGAATGCCGGTGATCATCTGGTGCCAGGGAATGCACAAGGCCACTGAGTACCGACTGTACTTTGAGGGACAGCTTTCTGCCTTGGAGAGACCGAACCCACCTGGAATGATGAACAAAGTCAAGTTCCCCACCCGTCCCATGACCTCAAACATGGCAGGGCAATACACATGCTCCTATCGAAGCGGAGAGCTATGGTCAAAGCCCAGTGACCCTTTGGATCTGGTGATCACAGGTAACCAACTAATCCTCCATCTGCAGAGTCATCCCCTTGGCCTCCCTTTGGTTATCTACTGAGAGTTATCTTTATGTCTTGGGTGTGGATTTGTCCTAGGTCAGTTTCTTCAGGTAAGAGACTCTGAGATAGATGTTTGTGTGCAGGAAGGGAGAACTGGGGAGTGTCCTCAAAAAACAGCACCTGTGCTGGATGAGAAAAACAGGCCGGGCAGGTGAAGTTGGACTGTGATTCTTAGTCTGAATCAGGCCAAGCAAATGTAGAACTGTGGACCTGAGATGGTCCTTTAGTGTAGACATAAAATGAGGCTAGGGGCTCTGTGCTCCGCCCCAGTATCAACCAGTGATTGGATGAGAACCGCTTCTAGAGAGGTTCCAGATAAATACTCTTGCTCTTGTGGCACTTGCATTCTAATAAGAGAAGACAGGCCATAAATCCAAGTCAGGACACATAAATCAATTAGATAGCACATGAGGAGGAGATGATGGCATGGGAAGAAACAGAGTAGAATGGGGTAAAAGTGATTGGGGGGAGGGTAATCTTAGCTCCCCTTTAGCTGAGGGATGTTCTCAAACTTGAGCAAACAAAATCATCAGGAAGACTTATAAAAACACAGATGGCTTTAGGACACCACATTCATGGAGGCACTGCTCAGCATCGCCAAAAGGTAGAAACAACCCAAGTGCCCATCCATAAATGAAGGGACGAACCAAACATGGTCCATCCACACAGCAGGATATTATTCAGCTATAAAAAGGAAAGAAATTCTGACAAGTCTACAATGTGGATGAACCTTGAGGATATTATGGAAAGTGAAATAAGCTAATCACAAAAGGACAAATACTGTATGGTTCCTTGCAAACTTTGTTTGCTCAAGTTTGAGAACATCCCTCAGCTAAAGGGGAGCCAAGATTACCCTCCCCCCAATCACTTTTACCCCATTCTACTCTGTTTCTTTCCATGCCATCATTTCCTCCTCATGTGCTATCTAAAACCATCAAATTCATAAAGATGGGAAGTAGAATGGTGGTTGGCAGGGGCTGAGGAGAGAGGGAATAGGACATTATTGTTTAATGAGGACAGAGTTTCAGTTTTTCAAAATAAAAAGAACCCTGTGAGGGGCAGGAGATCTATTGTTGTGATGGCTGCACAACAATGTGAATGCATTTTAACACCACTGAATGGTACACTTAAAATGGTTAAGATGTGAATTTGATGTTACAGGTATTTTACAATTAAAAACAATAATGTTTTTTTACAACACAGATGGCTGCCCCATCTCTAAGTCCCTCCCTGATGCGGTGGGTCTGGGGTGGAGCCTAAGAATTTGCATTTCTAGCAAGCTTCTAGGTGACGCTAATGTTGCTGGTCCCAAAGACAAAACTCTGAGAACCACTGCTCCATGGCAATTCTCAGATTGAGATTCAAATTAACACCCCTGATAGCTGCAGAAGTGTCTCGGTCTTGAAGGGAGAGATTTTGGAGGGTGCATCCATGACCAAGACAAATCTGGGAATTAGAAGAGGCTGAGATTCTAGAGAGTTGATATCCTGGTCTTAAGAACGAGGGAGATGGGACATATTGGAAGCAGAATAAAGATGCCCTTTGACTACCAGCCACCTTCTCTCACAGGAATGTATGACAAACCCACCCTTTCAGTTCATCCTGGGTCTGAGGTGATATCAGGAGAGAAGGTGACCTTCTATTGTCGCCTAGAGACTGCAACAAGCACGTTCTTTCTGCTCAAGGAGGGGAGATCCAGCCACCCACAGCGCAGATATGGGAACATGCAGGCGGAGTTCTCTATGAACCCTGTGACCGCAGTCCATGGAGGGACATACAGATGTTTTGGTTCTTATAACAACCATGTATGGTCTCTCCCCAGTGAGCCTGTAACACTCCTGGTCACAGGTGAGAAAACCCCCAATTTTCCCCCATGTCCTCTCTGGAACCCCAAGTGAACCCCAACCAGTGATGAGAGACAAATGGGAAGATGTAGAGAGGGTACCACCAATGCCATCACCTACATCCATTTCCTAGAGGCCCAGTTCATTGTTCATGAGAAGGAACACCCACCCAGAGGGATAAGGAAGGGGAGGATAGAGAGAACTGGCAGAAAGGCCAGAGGCAACCCAAAGCCCTTTTTTTTCCTTGTCTCCATTATCAGGAGGTACTGGGAACACCAGCCTCACACCCACAGAGCAGCCATCTTCTTCTGGTGAGTAACTAGTACTTCTAAACTTGGGGCAGGAATCAAACCAATGACACTAAAAAAAAATGGTATTTATTTAAAAATATGTTGAGTGGATAGTGTGTGCCATGACCTATAGTTACATCAGTCACCCAGGCAGATACCCTTGCTCTTGTGGCACTTGTATTCTAGCAGGACAATACAGACCATAAGTCAAAGTCAGGATACATACATCAATTATACAGCCCATGAGGAAGAAATGGTGGTATGGAAACAAATGGAGTTAAGGCTATTGGGAGGCTAGGTAGCAATAGTCAATAAAGTTGCCTGAGTGGGCCTCACAGAGAAGAAGGAAGGAATGGCCACTGCATATGCTCCAAGGCAGGAAGATGGCCAGTGTGATAAAAACAAACAAACAAACAAACAAACAAACAAACAAACACCAGCAAGGAGGCCAGTGGGACTGGAAATGATGTCAGAGCGGTGGGGATAGGGTGGGGCAGCTCATTTAGGACCTAGAAGAAAATAGTAAGACTGAATTTTACTCTCTAAGAGGAAGAAAAAATGGTATCAATTGACTTAATAAGGAAACTGAGGCTCAGATAGAAGCTATGACTGGCATGAAGACACACACTTATCAGTATGTGTGTCTGAATTCTTCCTCAGGTCCATCTGTCTTTTGACTCCTCCACTCTACCTGCCCAATGAAGCCACTAGGACCTGAAGCATGGGATAGGGACCTTGAAAAGCAACAGAGTGTTGTGGGGTATAACCAAGGGAAGGAGAAGCTGGGATAGAGGAACTAACACCAGCTGTTTTCCTCAATTCTCCACGTTTCTTATCATCTGCAGACTCTTGGGAACCCTACTTAGTAACCACAAAGACGGGATTCCAGGAAGGTGAGCAAGCAGCTGGGGGTGTGGGCTCTAAAGGAAGGTACTTGGAGCATGATCTGGAAATGAGAAGTGGGGTGAGGTAATGTTCATACGTTCTGGTCAGTGATCACTGTTTCTCTGACCCCAGATCTTGCCCTGTGGGATCACACAACCCAGAATCTTCTTCGGATTTGTCTGGCTTTCCTGGTCCTAGTGGCCCTTGTGTGTATCTTGGCTGAAGACTGGCTTCGCAGTAAGAAGACTCAAGAGGAAGCTAACATGGCTTTGAGTTGGGAATGCAGAAGAAGCTTCAGAACAGAAAAACACCTGGAGAAATGACCAAGAGATGCAGTGGCCACAGGTAGAGCTGAAAGCTGATCTTGACCTCGGGCTGTGTGATCTCTATGTTATACTCGTGAAGGAAACAGTCATTGCAGAAAATGAAAGAACAACTGCATGGAGTTTAATGAACCACCCTAGAGGAAGCAAGAGGTGGTGAGGTGGGGGCAGGGGGTGAAAATGCTAAATTTCATCTGCAGGCAGATCCCATTGTCTCTTTTAGGTTCTAAGTATTTTTGTGCCTGCTGGCCACAAATCATCTGTCCCATCCTCCACAGGATTCTGTCTTCACAGCTTTATCCTTGCCTTATTCCTTGTTTCTCTTAGTAGATATCAGCTCTTCCAAGAATGTTTCTCAAATCATCCAGTTTGACTTATAATATCACTTTTACTACTTGAACCCTGCTACTGCATACATATTCATCTTCCTGTCTCTACCATGAACTCACATGAGTTAATTCTATGTCAGCTATAATGGCTGTGCTCACAGCTCCCACTGCTAAGAGAGTTCTCAGGAAATAAATGTTGAATCAACGGATATATAAATGTGGCTGGAGAACAGCTCAGAACTTGAGTATAGTCCTTGATGTGCTGTCTGGGCACCACAAGCCGTTCCTTCTTGAAAATTTCTAGTTGATTAACCCATTAATATAACCATCATATGGGTCCCAGCCCCACTCCAATATTCTGGTCAAATTCATTCTCTAAATCTGAGTTTTCTGTTAAATATCACAGAATAATAATTCCAATCTCAAAGGGATAACAGAAAAACTTGATGAGATAAAAAAAATATTAAGCATAAGCTCTGGCATATATGTTACTCAAGGCATGGTAACCATTATAAGTCCCAATATTATAGGAAATTGATAATTTCACCAATTATTACCTCATTGCCAGTGGCCCCAATACTGAATTATTTTTCTGTTCTTCACCTATCAGGTATTCTAAGGTCCAAGAATTTCTAAATTAATATAAAATTATAGTCTTCTTCATCCCAAAATGAGATGGGTTTTTTTGGGGAGTGGGTTCATGACATCCCAAGTTTTTTGTATTTTAACTTATGGCAAGAAACATAGAGTCTCAAGGAAAACATGTGTAAAGTAGAGGTATTTTAGGTCTCAAGATATTGATGCAGGGGCTTGAGTTGGGTGAAGGAGCCTCCTCCGAGGAATGAAGTGTCTTTACCATCCATGGCCCTGCTGTTTTCACCAGTTCAAGTCAAAATCTTCCAAAACTCGTCAACAAGGCAAGGCCAAATTATTTAAATATTGCATTACTCTTTTTTAAATACTGGACATGGTTTGTATTCTAGACAGCAAAATGAAGGATAAGGAGGGAGGAAGGAAGGAAGGAAATGGAAGGACTGTCCAACTGTTTGTTATAAAGATTTTTGGAAACAGCCACACAACACTTCCATTTATTTCTCAATGGCCAGAACTTAGTTGTTAGGGAGGTTGAGAAATGTAGCCTTTATTCCAGGTGACTCTGTGGCAAACTGGTACTTCTCTCACCAGTAAAGTGGGGAATAACATAACAGAGTTGCACTAGGCAACTCCAGCCTCTGTCTCAAGAGCCTACTATGTGTCAGGTGCTAGTGAAAGGATAACACACTGAGCAAACATTATCCCTGATGTGGCAGGATTGATTAATTGCCTGGAGTACAGATCTTAAATTAGTGAGTAAATAAAATGGAGTAAGTCTTGTGATAGAGGAAATCAGAATGTCATTGAAGCTTCCTCCTGTGCAAGGTTCCATTAAATAGAACTTGAGGAGGGTGTAGAGATGGGGAAAGGGATGATTGAGATAGGTGTCTTCACCAATTCGTGCAAAGGCTGAGATGCAAGACAGAGGGTAGAGAATATTCAGTGTCACTAGAGCTTTGACTGTGAAAGAGTGACTCTGGGGGTGATACCGGGCGAATGCGGAAGACAGATCAAACGTGGCCATAGACTCGCAATAATAAATCCACATTGTATCCTTAAGGTAATGGGAGCTCATTACGTATTTTGATCATGGATGTGATATGGTGAATTGTGTACTGTGTAGAGATCCTTCTGATTTCAATGAGAAGAAGGAATTATGCGAGAGATTTTTAAAAACATGACAAAAAGACAGAGAAAAGAATTGAGAATGACTCACCTATTTCTGGGGTTGACAACCAGGAAGACAAGAGTTCCACTGGTAATCCATAGGGAGGTCTAGCTATGGGCAATGGGTACATAATCTTAAGATTTGGTAATATATATTCTCCAGTTTTGTTCTCATTTTTCAAGATTTCCTTGATTATTTTGGGTGCCTTAGATTTCAATGTTAATTTTAGAATGTCAGTTTTTCCAAGTACCAGCTAAAGCTGCAAATAAGAATGTACTGAAGGTACTCAAGCTACAGATCAATTTCGGGAAAACCATTATCTCTTCAATGTTTCAATTTGTAGAATATTTGGTCCGTAGATGTGCTATGTTTCACCACTTAATTACATGTTCACTAATTTCTCTAAATAATAGTCTATGCAGAGAATGTACACATCTTTTGTTAAATATCCATAAGATGTATCCATTAGTTACATCACCTCCGGATACATCCATAGTCACATAATTTTTACTTTGTAAGGGGTATTATTCTTTAAATAATGACATTGCTATTGTTGCTGGTATTATAAAAATAAAATTGACCTTTTTTATATAGACTGTGTATTCAGTGGTCTTGCAAAGTTCACTTCTTAATTTTAACAGTTTTAGGTTATTTAGGTTATCAAAAATTTTTAGAATTTTTTTCTAAAATTTTTTTTTCCAATTTTATTACTTGGAACCTCCAGGACATTAATAAATAAGAATGATGGCAGCAGGTATCTTTTTCTTAGTATCAATATTATGGGGAACATTTTTCATATTGTACCACTGAATAAACTAATTGTGATAATTTTTTGTAAAGACGCATTTTCCCAGTTAGAAAATCCCCTTGTGTTCTTCTTTTGCTAAATTAATTTTTTTGAAGATATGAAATAAACATATTCAATGAGACCAATGAAGAGGTTCCCACATTATTCTCGGTGAAAGTTGATAACTACTCAGAAAGGTAGATACCCTTAACATATTTTAGGCACAGAAGCCAGACTTCATTTTGTTGTTTAGAAATGATGGCTGAGGGGTGGCTCCATAGTGTAGTGGTTAGCACGTCTGCTTTACACGCTGAAGGTCCTGGGTTCGCACCACAGGTGGAGCCACAGACCATACCCCGGGTGTGCCAGGCCCCAGGTTCAACAGGCCCCAGGTTCGCGCTGCAAGTGCGTGGGAGGGGACGCCTCGCCTTCAGAGATCCAGTTCTTAAGGGGAGACAGCAACATTCGTAGGTCAGGGGTGGAAGTAGGGGCAAAATTAAAGAGGAGGAAAAAAAGAAATGGTGGCTGAGTAAGTGGTAGGGTCAACAGCAACTCTGAAGTTTGTAAATTTGGCAAGTGAATGGATGAAGGGGATATTTTTCTCCTCACCCCCACCCACTGGTGTTGATAAGTCAATGAACCATGAGGTGTAAAAAGAAGGTATTTGGGGCAGAGTCAGAGACACAAGTTAGTGGTTCATCTTCCCAAATTGAAAAGTAGGTTTTCTGGTTGAAATATAATTGACATATAACATTGTATAAGTTCAAGGTGTACAACGTGTTGATTTGATACATTTATGTATTGCAGTATGACTGTTACCATAGTATTAGCTAACATCCCTACTGTGTTACATAATTATTTCTTTTTTTGTATGTGTGGTGGGAATAACTAAGTTCTAGTCTCTTAGCAATAATACAGTATTGTTGTCTATTATTGCTGTACTGCATATTAGAGCTCCAGGACTTATTTATCTACTAGTTGCTAGTTTGTCCCCTTAACAATATTTCCCCATTTCCCCCACCCTTCTGCCCCTGGTAACCACCATCTACTCTCTGTTTCTTCAAGTTCAGCTTTGTTAGATTTCACACATATAAGTGAGAACACACAGCATGTGTTTTTCTCTGATGACTTATCTCACTTAGCATAATGCCCTCAAGGTCCACCCATGTCACAAATGGCAAGATTTTCTTTCTTAAGGCTGCATAATACTCAATTGTGTGGAGATTATATAGGTGATAGATGATAGATGATGGATGATAGATAGATAGATAGATAGATAGATAGATAGATAGATAGATAGATGATAGATGATAGATAGATGGAGATGGAGAGAGAGACCGAGACAGAAAGAGAGACAGAGAGAGACAGATTTTTTTTTTTTTAAGCACACACATCTCATCACTCTACACCACAGCACTAGTATAGCCCGTCTCCCTTTCTTAAGGTGCTTACATGCTGGGCCATCTGTTTCTACAGGTTGATACTACAGTATCTTGGTCTCATGAATATTAGGAAAGGTCAAGTTTGAAGGATAAGAATGGCCTTCAAATCCCTCCTTAACTCAGCCCAACCTCTCCCCACTCTGCAATATCCCTAGGTTCTTACCTATTCCCAATCACAACAATAAGGCTGGATCTCTAGTCTGTCTTCTGATCTTTCTCATCCCATTTCATACAACAAATCTATTGAAGAATCAAGAGGAAGGGGAGAGAGGGCCAGATTTGATCTCTGTTAAAACCTGTGTTCCTAAGGCAAGATATGCTCCCTCTATTTCCAACTTCATTTGCCAAAAGCAAGGAACAGCTGGTCCTTAGCAATGTTATGAGGACGTGATGTAATCCTAGGGATTTATCAATGCCCCACAGTTATTACCCCACCACCAGCACCACCACCACCACCACTCCCAGTGGGAACAGAGTTTTCCAACCCTGAGTTAGAAACGGGAGCTAATCTTCAGAACACGGAGACAATTATTTGGAATAATGTCCATCATTTTCTACTCCTACTGGTGCATGGATCTGGAGACCAGTTTCCCTGAGATACCACCCACCCCGTTGGTCTTTGCTTTGCTCCCTCATGTCACTCCTCAACCACTGGAAACTGGTTTCTCACCCCATGCTTCCTCTGAAGCTGTTTTTATAACAAATACTAATGAGTTTCCTGGAACTTGCAGTGGATACCTCTCAGCCTTTTTATTTTTATTTCTCTGTCAGTTGTCTATGACCACTTCCTCTTTGATGTTGTCATCTCACTGGCTTTCTATACTAATTTCTGGCTGTTCCTGCACCATCAGGTTTTCAGGTTCTCCAATGACAGAGTTTTAGGGTTCAATGGTAGACCCACATTTCTCCAACACGTTTCTGGGTTGATCTCATTTAAGTTCATGCTTTCAATTTCTCCAAGGTAAATGCCCAAATCTAATTCTCTGAACCTTAATATTTGGGGGTGCAGCGAATTTCAGATCATTTTATCAGCTTTTTCCAACCAACCTGAACTCATCATCTTTCAATCTCCAAAGTTGTTGTTCTAACTTGGAAAAAAAGCCACCCTGTTCACAGTCACTTTGCTTTCTTCTCTATACCTATACTTGTGCTTCTGATCACTGCTAGAAAAATATGTCACACAAATCAGTAGGTAATAATACAGTTTATCATTTATAGATTTGTAGGTAGAGATTTATATTTTTATTATTTCTCCCAACAAATGTCCTTATGTCAATTTGTCTTTTGAAATTCTGATCAGGTAAAGATTTTATATATAAACATTTTAAAAGGGTTATTTGTCTTCTAAAAATTACGGGAGTGTGTAATATAATATAATATAACATAATTTATTCATTTGTATTTATGTCACAATGTTTTCTCTGACACATATCAGTTGCAACTCACAGCATTTTGATTTATGTGTAGTAATTGATAAATACTTTTGACTGCTATGTTCCTGTATTACATTTAAAAGCCTCATAAACCCCAACATCCAAGATCCTCATCTTTCCTGTTAAGCTTCTTTTTTTAGATTAGCTATTTCATTATGTATACACATATATAATGATTCCACATATATGTGAGATATTTGTATCAATTATGTTTATATTGTAGAAGTTGGTTCAACAATTAATGTAATTGTTGTTTAAAGTGTTATGTACTGTAAAAAAACAGGACAAGTCAGTCACCCAGCCTACAAATCATACAGAAATCTCCACTTGCATGTGAATATCTGAGACTTCAAATTCAATATGTTAACAGGATTTCTCAACCCCAGCACTATTGTCATTTGGGGCCAGGTAACTCTGTATTGTGGGAGACTGCCTTAGTCACCTTGGGCTTCCATAACAAAATCCCCTAGATGGATCTGCTTGAACAACAGAAATTTATTTTCTCATATTCTGAGGCTGGGAAGTCCAAGATCAAGGTGCTGGTCTATTTGTCCCTGGTAAGAGAGTTCTTTTTGGCTTAATTGGAGCCCAAGTCAATGTAAAAACTTCACTTTGATATCCTGAGTTTTAAATTTTTTAGTTTTTGTTTAAGTATTTGCCATCAATATTTCCATATATTAAAGTAATCAACATAAAAAAGAGAGCACTCCCTGACTTGTAGATGGCTTCTTCAGTGCCTACACATGGAAGAGTGATGTCTTGCTTCCTTATTTATAAGGCCACCGATACTATCACATTAGGACCCCACCTTTATGACCTCACTTAACCTGAATTATCTCCTAAAATCCCTATCTCCACATACAGTCATATTAAGAATTAGGGCTTCAACAAAGCTTTGGAGTGGGGAGCACACAATTCAGACAACGGCAGTGACCTGCTTGAGTGTTGTATGATGTGTAGCAGCATCCCTGGCCTCTATCCACTAGATGCCAGAAGGACCCTCCCCTCAAAACTGTGACAACCAAAAATATCTCTGGACATTGCCAAGGGTCCCCTTGAGGACAAAATCACTCCCAGGTAAGGACAACTGGCTTAACATCAGAAACATGGTGGAGTGAGAGACGTCCCCAGATCTCTCCCCTTGAAACAACAATAAGCTGAACATCTAAAATTCAACAAAAAACACCCAGACTGTATACCAGCACGTCTGAGCATGGGATCTGTGCAAGAAATCTACCACAGGTCAGAACTGCAAGAGTTGAGCAGTAGACTGCGAGAAACAAAGAAGCTGCCTCTCACAGCCAGAACTCCCTGCAGGAGGAGGGGGAGGGGTGAAGGAGCAGCGAGTTCCCTGAACAGCCCTGCCAGACAGAGCTGTGAGCTCCACCGTGGAGTGACCAGTGTTCAGGGTAGAAAGCAGAGAAGTGGGGATGGCAGAGAAGCAGGAATGGCAGAGAAACAACAGTTAGTTATTACCAGCCGTGGTTGCAAAACATGAGGCTGAGCCACAGCCTCCATCCTCCAACCTAGAGGGTCCCTCCCCCCATATCCTCTGAGATGAACATTGCAGAGTCCCAGGGGAATCTGAGCAAACACTACAGAAACTGTTGTTAATGGAGAGGAATTTTCCACTCAAATGGCTAACATTGTAATCTATAGACATGCTTGTCACATAGGGTGAAGGGACGGGTGACCTTGAGATCAACTGAAGACTCCCATTTGCTTGTTCTGTCTAGATAACGGATGTATTGCCTTTGCTTGTTAAAAACAGATGTATTGCCTTTGCATCTTAAGAACAAATGTATTGCCTTTGCTTGCTAAGCCCTATGAAAGTAAGGTTACCCCTGAGCTCAGGGCCCAGATCTTCAGAGCACTAGCTCTTCTGGGACTGCTGGCGTAATAAACCTGAGTTCTCCAAGTGGTGCTTGGTTTCTTGACGGTCTTGTTTCGCAACTTTTCTACAACATTTCTGGAGGACCCATCGAGATTCCAATCACACCAACCCTTTGAGCCTCTGGACTGGTGGCTCGGCCAGGCCGGGGTGGAGAGGCTCCAAGACAAACAAGGAGGCATGCCACCTGATGGTATTCCAGGTTCTCTTTTGGACCGACACCCCAACTCCCAGAACGGCTGAGCCCCTGACTAGACTCATAGGAAGGACAGACCAACTCACCAGGAGCGGCCACAGGATAAGGTAAGGCCCTGGGGCTCAGCCCCCTAGTCAGGTCCCATCTTCAGATGGAAGAGAAGCTTGATCACCTCCTAGTCTTCAGTTAGAAGACACAGGTCAGAGTCTTCCCAGTGGGGGAAGACATCAGTGTTTTCCCAAGGTGGGGGAAAACATCAGGGTCTTCCCAGGGTGGGGAAGACATCAGGGTCTTCCAAGCGGGGGAAGACATCAGGGTCTTCCCAGGGGAGGAAGACATAGGTCAGGGCCTTCTGAAAGGGAGGAGGCAATGTTTTAACCTGGTGTGTGAATGAGTGAGTGAATGGGCAGCCAGGTCGGTTTGACTCGGACAGGTACGAATTTGTGGCTCCATGGCTGGGCACCCTTAAAGTCCCCTAAAGGCTATGGAGTCCAAATGAGCTCATCTGCGGCTCCATAGTGTACAGCATATGGTCCAGGGCAGCATTGGACTAGTGTCCAATCGTAAGTCACAAAGCTGAGTCTGCTACGGCCGAGCGTCACCTAAGCTCCTTCAAGCCAAAGTCAGATGAGCACCTGAGTGGTCTCCACTCTGGAGGAGGCACCCATCCATGGTTGTCTTTATGTCACCAACACAGAGTGGAATACACGGGGGTGGGAGGAGGCAATTAATTACTGATTTGGCTTAAGAATTGTCTGTCTCCAAATGACCCTTTTGACATAGGGGCCCTCTGTCAAATTATTTTCTTGAAATTTTTATGTCTATTTAGGAAGCTCCCTAAGGCAAATATGGGGAGAGGTTCCTCTAAGCCAACTGTTGTATGTTGAGAAAAAAAAAATTTTTAAAGGCTTCTCAGGGAATTACGGAGTCAAGTTGACCCCAGGAAAACTTTGTACTCTTTGTGAGCTTGAGCAGCCTGACCAGCTCGGGAAAGAACAAGGAAAAGCCAGCAAAAGACATCCAACTTATTTTAGCCACCTACTGTACAATCATTGAAAAGGATTGTATTCTAACAGTGGCCTGGCAGGAGGCAGATGAGGCCTTTACTAAGAACCTCCAGGGCCATGCCCCTGGAATAGAGGTAGTACCATTACTTAAGAAAATCTACAGATTACAATGTTAGCCATTTGAGTGGAAAATTCCTCTTCATTCCCCCCTTTTGATGCCCTTTAAATTCTTATAGGGCATCAACCTCCTTATCTTCCTGGCCTAGGGGCTGGTATAAGGGTGGTCGGAGTGTCACAACCATCTGTAACTTATGGGCTCTAGGCATGAGGAGACAGTTCAGGATACAGAGACCAAATACAAGATCTATGAAGAGCATGAGAAGAGGACCTGCAAATGGGAGAAGCCAGGATCCCCAACTCCATATTCTGGACCAGGATCCCCATGACTCATTTAATTGTTGGTGGATTAGGGCATACCCCTTCTAGGATAGGATGACCTCAGTGTCTCTACAGGCAGACCTGGAAACCCCCCAACTAATTTTCCTGCCTAATTCTTTTCTAAGGGCCATGAACCCCTTTATTATTAGTATGGATATTGAGGGATTGGAGGTCTCTTCTTCCACATATGCTTCCTGCTGAGAAAGGTTGTAGACCCTGCTTACTGGGGTTTCATAGAGCTCTTTCCCTTTCTGCTTTAATCAGGGCAAAGTCTTTGGTTTCCTGCTGAAGTGCTGCCTTAGTCCCTAGACAAAGAACTTCCTTGTCTGCCCTGTCCCAGTTATTGGACACCTTAAAGACCTCTGGCACTAAGGCAGCTTGTGGGGTTTGGGTGAGAGAACTCATTTTCCCCTGAGAGTCCGAGGATGAAGGAGGAGAAAATTCCTGATTACCAAGATCTCTGGGAAGGCACTCCTATCACTGGGCCAGCTAATAAGTCTGGGTCTTGGTGAAGGAGCATAAGAGCTGAACTTTTACTGGTGCAGCAGTCTTGGCTATCCCGGGCCTGCCATTATAACAAGCCACTCGATTAACTTGTTGGTCAATGTTTTCTGATATATTAGCTGATTCTTGAAGTATTAAAAGTCTGGTGGGGTCTACACCAGGGTTGTAATATTGCTCCTAATTTAGTTAAAATATCCCATCATAACAAGGGAGCTGGGAAGATTGGAACTATTAAAAACTCCTGCTGAGAGATCCGATCTTCAAATTGGCAGGTCAGTGGTAGAGTAAAATGGTTGACTTTGCCTTCTCCTACTCCTATGATAATCATAGTTTGTGAGGAGAGTTTTCCTGCAAATGCAGGGAGAACAGAATAGGTTGCCCCTGTATCTAAAAGAAATTGAATTTGCTTACCCATTAAGTCCAGAATTACCTGGGGTTCCTCAGTAGTGATGACCACATTCCTGTACAGGGGCAGCGAGGATTGCCCCAGGCCTCTTCACTCACACAGTTCCTGAACCTGGGCTACTAGGGTGTTGGCTGGCCGCCCTCCTCTCTGGGAGCATGGACAGTCAACTCCCCAATGCCAGGGATGACTACCAGTTTCTTTGCATGTGCGGCAGGGGCCCAGAAGAAATGGACAAGTACTTAGAAAAATGTGACTTTCCTAGATTGAATCAAAAATAACTGGAAAATCTAAGTAGACTGATTAGCAGTATGGAAATTGAAACAATCATCAAATACTCACCAAAAAGTAAAAGTCCAGGACCAGATGGCTTCACCAGTGAATTCTACTAAACATTCAAAGAAGATTTAATACATATTTTATGTATTAAATACATATCCTCAAACCTTTCCAAAAAATTGAAGAGGAGGCAATACTTCCCAACTCATTTTATGAGGCCAGTAGTACTCTGATACCAAAACCTGGTAAGGATAACACGCACACACAAAAACTACAGACCAATATCTCTCATGAACACAGATACAAAAATCCTAAATAAGATACTAGCGAACCGAATATAGCATCATATTAAAAAAAATTATAAACCACATACGCAAATCAATTACTATGATACACCACATAAACAAATTAAAAAATAAGAATCATATGATCATATCAATAGATGCAGAGAAAGCCTTCGACAAAATACAGCATCCATTTATGATCAACACTTAACAAAATCAGTATAGAAGAAAAGTACCTTAACATAATAATACACCACACATCAACATTAACTCAAAATGGATTAAGGACTCAAATATAAGACCTGAAATAATAAAATGCATAGAAGAACCTTGGACTATAGACTTAAAGAGGATTTTTATGAATTTGACTGTAAAGGCAAGTGACGTAAAAGCAAAAATAAATTAATGGGACTACATCATACTAAAAAGTTTCTGCTCAGCAAAAGAAACTGTCAATAAGGTAAAGAGACAACCATCTGAATGGTAAAATATATTTGAACCAACACCTCTGATAAGAGCCTAGTATCCAATATATACAAAGAATTTATACAACTCAATAACAGCAACAAAAATCCCAAATGATCTAATCAAAAAATGAGCAAAGGACCTGAACACTTCTCCCTAGAGGACATACAAATGTTCAACAAATATATGAAAAGAAGCTCAACATCGCAAATCAAAACCACAATGAGATACCATCTCACACCTGTTAGAATAGCTATAATCAACAGGACAAATAATAACAAATGCTGGAGGGGATGCAGAGAGATAGGAACCCTCATACACTGCTGGTGGCACTGCAAATTGGTACAGCCACTATGGAAAACAGTATGGAGTTTCCTCAAAAAACTAAGAATTGATTTACTATATGATCCAGCAATCCCTCTACTGGGTATTTACCCCAAAGACTTAAAAAATCATATCCGAAAAGATATTTGCACATCCTTGTTCACAGCAGCATTATTCATGGTGGCCAGGACATGGAAGCAACTGAAGTGTCCTATGATAGATGATTGGATAAAGAAGCTGCGGTACATGTATACTATGGAATATTACTCAGCTATAAGAGGTAAAATACTTCCATTTGTGACAACATGGATGGACCTCAAGATAATCATGCTAAGTGAAATAAGCCTGACTGAAAAAGTTGAAAATCACATGATATCACTCATATATGGGATATAAACCTAAAAGAAACAAACAGGACAAACAGAGACTCATGGACATGGACAATAGACTAGTGGTTACCATAGGGGAAAGGGGAGGAGGGAGGTAGATGAGATAAGGGGGTTCAAATACATGGTGACAGAAAGAAATCTATGGGAGGTGACCCCAGTGTAAATATATATATGCCCTACTGTTAAAATGTACAGCTGAAACTTATTCGATTTCATTATCAATGTCACTATAAAAAATAAATTTTTAAAAAAAGAACCACAGGTTTAGAAGGCTATGAAGAGGGTGATGGGAAAACGCAAGCAGAGCGGGGGAGGGTCCTGCATGAAGCCTGGTCAGGGAGTAAACACAGCTGTGTGAGAAAGTGGTGACTGTTGTGTAGGAGTGGCCTGTGAAACGTTGTGATACCCTAAGAACACCCACCAGGCACAGAATATCAAGTTCTCCAGCAGGGCCTGACGCAGGCGTGAGCTTGGGGAACTAGCAGGAAACCTAAAATGGCTGGATCAGAGAAAGCTCACAGGGAAACCCATGTGAAATTGAGTGAAAAGGTCAGGAAAGCCAGATCGAGAACTTTTTCTTTAAGTTTTTTCTTTATAATATATCTCAATCTATGCATTTTTGCCAGCTTTGCTTTACCTCTTCCCATTGACATGGGACCTAATGCCAAGTTCTCTAAAAA
>NW_011889138.1:1670629-1682009 GCF_000151845.1 Pteropus vampyrus | reverse complement strand
AGCAGTGTCTTACTCTAAGCTGAGTTTGGAGAATTGCCTTGAACTTGCGACCTTGCCTTTCTCCAAATCAGTGGAATATTAGAAGGTGGTTATTTCTGGCAGAAAAATCACCGAAGCCAGGGTTTCTCAACCTTGGCACTGTTAAAATCTGGGACCGGATAATTCTTTGCTGCATGTGAGTGGAGGAGGGCTTCATTGTGCATTGTAAGGTGTAGCAGCATCTCTGGACTTTACCCATCTGATGCCAGTTGTGACCAAAATGTCTCTAGACACTGTTGGGGGAACCTGGGGGCAGGAATCGCCCCCAGTTGAGAACCACTGGGCTAGAGAGAGATCCAGGAGGCTAGCTTGGGTCTCAGAGCAGTATCCAGGCAAGCTCTGAGCTAGATTCTAGGACTGAGAGTTCGGATGGGAGGTGAGGCAGAAGATCTGCTGGAGACAACAGACCCCAGGCCAGATCTGACCAAGACGGCCCTGTGAGTACCACTCACCCAACCTCCTCTGCTCCGGGGGAGAGGGGTATCACTGAGCTCTCTCCAGAGCCCTCCAGCTCCATAGTAAGAATGGTACTTTACTGGTCTATGGGAAGCCTTCTCTGAGACGTGCATTGTACATGTGGTCTGGACACTGAAGTTTTCCAACACAGAGTGTGAAGCCCCCCTGCCTTGGTCCACGATGAAATGTTTCTGGCTCTTGCCTTGGTTTGTCATAAAATGTTCCCTTCTGGCTCTCTCTTCCTTGGTCTACGATGGAATGTTCTGCCTCTGGCTTCCCCCTCCTCTCCCGCCTTGATCTAGGATGAAATCCTCCACTTCTGGCTCTCCTTTGGTTCCACTTTGACTCCCCCATTGGCATCTGATGGAATGTTCCAATTTGACTCTCCCCTTGGTCTATGATGGAATGTTTCTCTTCTGAATGACCTAGCCCAGCGTTGTCACAGACCTTCATTTGGAATCTGGAATCCAGGTGAGCTGGAAGAGAAGATCTAACAGGTATCCCCAGGAAGAACCTTCCTACCCTGAATCTCCACGGATTTAACTCCCCATGCCACTCTCCCTACTGAGACTCTTGTACAAGTGAGCTTGAACCCCAAGGCCAGCTCCACAACTGCCTCGTGCCAAGCAAGAAGGGGGTTAAATGAACCATGATGTTGGGGGATGGACTCATCTGGGGCCTGAGTTGCTGGCTCATGCACAGCCCTGGAAAACAAGCCCTGTTAGATCAGCCCCAAACGGAGAGTTTTCTTCCTTTCTGAAGCAGGATAGCCAGCTACCCACCCCTTCTCTGGGGCGCAGCAGGGCGGGGAAGCAGGAGCTGCGATTCTGCAGGCTGTCAGGCCCTCTGGCCCCTGCAAAGCTGAGCTGTGAAGGGACGGAGGCTGGTGGAGGGCAAGTGGAGTGACAGGCTGTGGGGAACCATTCCTCGAAACACCATGAGGTGGACATTTTGACGCCTGCTGTCCAGAAGGAAGAGAGAAGAAAAAGTAAAGTCTTTTGGGGTCTTCATTTACCCAGCAGAGAAATCCAGGGAGGGTGGGCATCCTGGAGACATCACATCTGACTAGAAGCTGTTCCTACTTTCATCCGTGGTGGGGTTTTCAACCTCAGAATGACAGAATGGTTCTTTGCTGCCGGGGCTGTCCTTGTAGGGTGTTCAGCAGCACCCCTGGCCTCTGCCCACTTGGAGCAAGCAGCACGATCAGCTGTGACCCAAAAAATCTGAAATAGTCAAGTCTAGAGAGACAGAAAGCACATGCGATGCATGGCTTCCAGGGGCTAGGAGAGGTGGATACAGAGGGGCCGCCTAACAGAGCAGCTGGGTGCCCTTCTGGGTGATGGAATGTTCTGGAACTAGATGGTGGTTGGTAGTGGTTGCACAACTTTGTGAATGCTCTAAATGCCATTGAATTGTATGCTTTAACATGATTAAAATGGTAAGTTTGATGTTATGTGTATTTTGCCACGATAAAGAAATAAAATGTGTCTAGGCATTGGCAAGTGTTCCCTGAGGGGCAAAATCGCCCCGGGCTTGTGGACCACTGTCTTGTTCTACAGCAGTGAATAAATAAATCGGGGGCTGGAGAGTTTCTCACTCTCAGTACTACTAGCTCTTTGTTGGAAGGAGGAAGAGGGTGTCCTGGCATTTGTTTGTACATTTGGCAGCAACCTTGGTCTCTACCCATTAGATGCCAGGAGCACCCCCTAGTTGTGACAATAAAAATAACTCCAAATGTTGTCCATTGTCCCCTGGGTGGCAAAATCACCCCTTCTGAGAACCACTTGAAGAGGATATTTCACTCAAATGGCTAATCTTATAATCAGCTCTTTGTTCTACTTCTGTAGATATGCTTGCCGCATAGGCCAAAGGGCAGGGTGACCTCGAAATTAACTAAAGATTCATCTTCCTTTTTGCTTATTCTGTCTAGATAACAGATATATTGCCTGAGTTCCTGCCTGAAAACCTCACGCTTTGTAACTCTTTGTAACTGCCTGAGGACAAATTAACCAATCAACACACATGCCAACTGGCCAAATGTAACTGCATGGACAAGCCCTATAAAAGCAAAGTTGCATCTGAGCTCAGAGAACAGATCTTCAGAGTGCCAGCTCTTCTGGGACCGCCTGTATAATAAACATGAGTACTCCAACTCTCTGAGTGGTGCTTGGTTTCTCACCGGTCTGATTTTGCAACATTTCTGCAAGACACTGATCTATACAGTATCCTAAACTCTATGCCTTTTATTCCAAATTCTGTAAGACTTTTTAAATTTTTCTGTACAAAGTGAGTTATAAGACAAACCACAATCTTTACAATATGATGAATGATGGTTTCAGGTCACCGCTGCTTCTTAGAGGCTTTGCCACATCAGGGCACAGAGTCCTCTGGCTGTGTTTGTTTCTTATTTATAAAAAGAAAAAATAACATGATTCTTTTTAGGGGGAGACTTCTGCAATGTTTCAATCAAAATGTACTTGAAATATCCAGTAGAGGGTCT
Organism: Pteropus vampyrus; assembly: GCF_000151845.1. Taxonomy (NCBI): domain Eukaryota; kingdom Metazoa; phylum Chordata; class Mammalia; order Chiroptera; family Pteropodidae; genus Pteropus; species Pteropus vampyrus. The sequence goes on along the minus strand of NW_011889138.1, from coordinate 1,679,014 downwards.
GACCCAGACAGGGTTTTGTTTTGTTTTTTTATTACATATTAGTTTCAGATATACACTACATTGGTTAGTGATCCAGACATTTCAATCACAACCAACCTCTACTACATTTGTCTCTGGTTTTTGTGAGAGTTCTTTTAATTAAAAAAAAATGTACTATGAGCTTTGTGCTCAAGCAGAACCCTGAATTTTGACTCAGCCCCACCTCTAATTACTTGATCACTTCTCCTGATCCAGACTCAATTCCTCCCCCTGATAGTCCCTTAAAATCCTTGCCTTTCCACATCCCACTAACCACCCTTATGCAAAAGCTTGATTTAAGTTGATGTCAGCAGGTGTCACCCCAAATACCATAGCAACTTGAACATTTGAGATTTATCTTAATAAGCACCTTAATAAACAGATTTATCTTAATAAGGACGGCAAAGCTGGACAGTAAAAGAAATCGGGTCCTTCATGAGATCATTGAGTGACGAAGTTAAGCCCTAGTACCTTCATACTTGAGTTACTAAGAGTTATGTGTCAATTTGTGGTGTTTATCTTCTAGTTGCCCAACTCTTTTTCAACTAAGGTGATACTTAACTCACAGAATATAGCACAGAAGGGGAAAGGGTGAAACACTAAGAAATATGGGAGATAAATGAGGAGACAATATAGAAAACGGAAGACAATATGTAAAGAGATAAAGGCTGAATTTTTTTTCTCCCCAAAATTCTGAAACCCTAGCAGCATAAAAGGAAATACTGTGATAACTATGTATAGTGCCAGGTAGGTACTAGATTAACTGGGAGATCACTTTGTAAATTATGTAAATATCTAACCACTATGCTGTACACCTGAAACATATATAATATTGAATGTCAACTGTAACTGAAAAATAAAAAATTTTAAAAAACACACAAACAAAAACTAGGGATAAAAGGAAAGAAAATTTGTGCATAAATACATTAGTATTCAAAGAGAATTTCTCGACAACAGCCAGAATGAAAGGAGTGACTGGCTACAAAGACATGGCAATAATGAAGGCCAAACCCCACGGAATAATATCCTCAAAATGCAGAGGGTTAATAACCTTCACTTTTGATTGAAAAGCAGGCTATCATTATTCAAAAATAAGGTTTTAAAAAGATATATTCATCTTACCTAAAAATTTGAAATTTAGGGGTTTTATAGTTAGAAGTTAGCAGGTAAAAACTGTTGGGGAGAAAACTTCACCAAAATAAAATGTTATCCTGAATCCAAAACAAAAAAATTTTTTTGTCATTTCTACCTTCAACCTAAATCTCTAACTCTAGGCCACTGTTTTTATAACCAGGACTTTGATCACATCCCATATTGTTATGGGCTGCCCCCACACACCCATGTATATCAACATGGGACCACGTAAACAGTCTTATCACTCACCTCTGGAGTTTGGTGGAAAAATTAAGAGAAAATGTCACTCACTATTGTCTGTGCCTAAGAGTTAGTGCTAAATGGTGATCTTGAGTTGTTTAATTTTTTTAAAGGAAGTTCTGAAGTAGCTTTGCTGCCTTTTCTGTGGTTACAAGCAATAGTCTGAGGATAACCAAGAAGGGCTTTCTTCTTCATGGCAATGGATTATACACAGAATTATCGAAAGTTTAAAGCAAACAGATGCGGTCAGGTCTGTGCTTCATCAACAACAGGATTAGAGCAAGGGTTGGAAAATGATTGCCCACTGGCCAAATCTAGCCCATTGCTTGTTTTCGTAAATAAAGTTTTATTGGAACACAGCCATGCCCTCTCATCCTCATATGGTCTCTGGCTGTTTTTACACTATAACAGCAAATGTGAGTTGTGACAGTTACTATATAGACTGTAAACCCTAAAATATTAGCTATTGGGCCCTTTACAGAAAAAGCTTACCAACTCCTACGTTAGAATATCATAAAACTGAGTAAGAAAACCATGAACTGCACTGATTATGTAGACCCATCAGCCTATAATTAAATTAGGCCAAGAAGTACCTGAGCTAGGGTAGAATATAGGAAAAAATTCTACCATCATCTATGAATTTCATAATGTTTTTTCCTGGACTACGTATGCCGTAAAGTTTACACTGTTAGCTTTGGGGCATGTTAATAAACACAGCTTCAAACATAGTGCTTTGCCTTTTATTATTCTTGCATCCTTGTGAAAGATAACAGAATTCTGACATAAAGTGGGTATGTGATTCGTGCAGAATTTACCGTAAACCAGATAGTGAAAGCCAGTGCTCTGTTCTATGTTTTGGCACAGTAATTAATATTTGACCCTATAATCTTCATTAAAGAGATATCATCAGAAAGACATTTAATTGCTAGAGCATTATCTCAGAGCATTGAGGAAAAGAAGTCACAGTACGAGGACCTAGTTGTTCTGGAAGCCTCACAATCAATGGTCAGTGTGGGATTGCTGTCTTTCACTTCCTCCAACAGCATCTGCATTTCCACACTAGAACCATCCATCTTCAGCCTGAGCATCTTTAATGGGCTATTGTTCTGTTTTAAAGCCTCAAAGAGCACTATTATTCCATTCTTCCCGAAGATATTCTGGCCCAGGTCCAGAGTCTCCAGCTTCTGATTGCTTGTGAGGGTGGATGCAAGATCCCGAGAGTATAAAGATGTGATGGAGCAGCCACAGAGCCTGTTGACAAAGAGGACAGATGCTAAATCACTTGCCAAGCAAGTTCTTGTTCAGAACCTACCATGTTGACAAGCACACTCAGACTTGCTGGGGACCAAGTGGTGAAGAAATTAGGGGGGAGGGTATTTTTTCCATGGAACTTATTTTAGTGACAATGGCTATCAGGATATGTTGCATTAAAGACAGTGGATAATGGATAAATTATTAGGATAACTTGGCCAGAGATAAGGATATTAGGTAGGTTTATGATAGTCAGTGAATTCCTCATCGGGAAGATGTGAGAAATAAAAACCTAAAGGCAGGCAGGGAGTGAAGCATTATGGTCACTGGGGGGAAGGAAATGGTGTAGCTGAAACACCAATCTGGGGGAAGTGGAAGGAGGGCTCATAACTAATAAGGGTACCCAGTAGGGTCTTGCAGGCTACTGTAAAAAGCCTTCAGATTCTATCTGCAGTGACATGGGGAGCTTCCAAGTATTTGGAAACATAAGTGCTGTCATCTGGCTTCCAGCTGGAGAGGGACCTTGGGGTGATGGGTTGAGAACAAACTACAGGAACTCAAGGACCAAAACCCACAGACCAGCTCAGAGATCATACATGTGAGAGGTGGTAGCCCAGATGAGAGCATTAGCAGTGGAAGAGCAGGGAGTTGGTCATCTTCCATGTATCGGGAGGGAAATGCTTCCACATGGTCTGAGTGTCAGGTATGAAATAAAGAGGAGTGAAGGATCATAAGCCTGAAAGTCAGGGATTAGAAGGGTTGGACTGTTTTTGTTTTTGTTTTTGGTGGGGGGGCCGACAGTAAGCTGTGTTAACTATGCTTTACTAATACATGATATGTCATCACAGCTCTCCTTCCATATCTGTTTCTCAGAGACTTCCTTCTGAACTAAAGGTGCCATTGCAGGTGGAGGACAAAGGAGGCACTACTTAGAGTAGATACAGCTTAGGCAGGCTTCTATAGAGCCTAGTGAGCTGGTTCAAGCCACACTGACCCTTCCGCCATGTGTCCTGAACACTGCACCATCTGCACATCATCCTGCTGCTGCCCTGGCCACTATGATAGGCACTGGAGACACAGAAAATGATTTGATTCTTCCCCAAAACAAAATTTACAGTGAGTAAATGAATGAATAAATTCTGGTACATCCATACAATAGGGTATGATTCAGCCATATAAAGAATGAAGTACTTACAATTGCTACAATGTGGATAAACCCTGAAAATATTATAATAACTGAAAGAAGCCACACAGACACACATAGACACATACACACATATAAAACACATGAGTCCATTTATATGAAATATATAGAAAAGGTCAATCCATCAAGACAAAGCAAGCAGATTGGTGGTTGCCAGGGGCTAGCGGAGGGAAGAGTAACTATTCATGGGTTTTGAGTTTCCATCTGGAATCATGAGAATGTTCTAGAACTGATAGTGGTAGTGGTCATACAGCATTGTAACTGTACAAAATATCACTGAGTTGTGCACTTTAAAGTAGTTCTTCTTTACCTCCATAAAAGTAAATTTTTAAAAATGTATAGTTCCAGTGATTGGGCAGCATAATGCTACCATCGATTTATTATTTATTACAGAAAACAGCATGCTGCAACAGAAGTCAGTAGTTCTCTCAACTATCCAAACTGGTCTGTTCTCCCCCATATTAACCTAGGTGAGAAGTGAAATATTAGCAAATAGCTCTGAAAACTGCAGTCTCGGTGCTCTAGTCAGAAAAAAAGAACAACAGTAAGAACAAAGACATTGCAGGCAGGACCTGAAGAGGCTGATTGAGTGATGTAGACCAGTGTGAGGAAGAAAGCACAGGATCTAGTTAGAAAGATGGGAAGAAGCACAGCCACAGAGAACATGCTGGAGCTTGGTAACAAACATTGATTCACATGCTTGTTATATAAAAATATACATTACATAAAAATGTACAAGGAGGTTGTAACTCAGCAAATATACTAACTGTACTTTTATAAGAATAAACCTTTTATCCTCTCTGATTAAAGAATTGTCAGAGAGGAAAAAACATGGCAGAGTGAGAGACTTCCCCAGATCTTTCCCCTTGAAACAACAATAAGCTGAACATCTAAAACTTAACAAAAAAACACCCAAACTGCACACCAGCATGTCTGAGTGTGGGATCTGCACATAAGACCTACTACAGGTCAGAACCCTAGATGTCAGGCAGTGGACTGGGAGATAAAGAAACTACCTCTGGCAGTCGCCAGAGCTCCCTGTAGGAGGAGCGGGAGGGGTGAAGGTGCAGTGACTTCCCTGAACAACCCTGCCTGGAACTTATATGCAGCCAGCAGCAGGGCCCAGTCATCAGGGTAGAAAGCAGAGAAGTGGGGCAGGACCACAGAGAAACAACAGCTGATTTTTACCGGCCCTGGTTGCAAAACCAAGGCTGAGCCGAAGCCCCCAACTCCTAATCCAACAGGCCCCTCACCCCATATCCTCCAGGACTGATCACCACAGAACCCCAGGAGAATCTGAGCAAACACTGCTGAGACTGAAGCCTCTGGCAGCCTCTGGAGCTCCATGAAGGAGGAGGGGGAGGGGAAGTGAAGGAGGGGAGAAAGAGCAGTGAGTTCATGTGTCAAGTTCCCTGAACAGCCCTGCCTGAGAAAGTTGCAAGCTCCCCGTGGCCTGCTGGTTGCAGGGCCCAGTCATCAGGGCAGAAAGCAGAGAAGCGGCCAGCAGAGAAACAGCTGATTTTTACCAACTGTGATTGAAAAACCAAGGCTGAGCTGCAGCCCCCAATCCCCAACTCAGAAGACCCCTCCCCCCATACCTTCAGAGATGGAACACTGCGGAGCCCAGGGGAATCTGAGCAAATGCTACCAAAACTGTTGCTAATACTGGCAGGGACTGAAACTGAGGGTAGCGAACATGATTAAATATCTATCAGAAAATATAAACTGATTTTTAAAGCTTTATGTAAAGCAAGGATCCAAGAGGCTTAGACACCACCTACTGGAAACCAGAAGAAAAGTGCCTTCTTTGCAACAGGCTAAAGAGAGACTTTTATATAATAAATCTTCTTTCTGGGAAAAAGCAGAATACATTTCCATTAATGCCAGGCAGAAAAATAGTCCATTAAACACTGTGAACAACCAAGGTGACAAGGCAGCTCAGAAAGAAAGAGAAAAATCTCCAGAAAATAAAATTGCAAACATAGAAATATGTGACTTAAATGACAGAATTCAGGATGGCACTTCTGAAAAAACCCAGTGAGATCCAAAACAACTCAAATAAAAAATTGCAAGAATTGAAAAAACAACTAGATGAGCAGAGCAAGGAAACTGAATCACTCAAAAAGAACCACATAGAACTTCTGGAGATGAAGAACACACTGCAATAGTTGAAAAATGAAACAGCAAGCTTGGGAAACAACAGAGTCGACCAAACGGAAGAAAGGATAAGTGATATCGAAGACAGATATCTAGAAATAAATCAGAAGGAAGAAGAGAGAAACTGAAGAATGAAAATTAATGAAAGAGAAATTCAAGAACTAGCTGATACCATCAAGAGAGGAAACAATAATAATGTGCATTATCAAGGGCAGGGAAAAAAAACAGGGATTAGAAAGCAATTTCAGACAAACAATGGATGACAATTTCCCAAATCTAAGGAATGAGGTGGAGCTCGGAATTCATGAAGTCAACACAACACCCAATTATCTCAACCGCAAAAGTCCTTTACGAAGACACATTATATTAAAATTATCAAAAATCAACGACAAAAGACAGAATTCTCAAGGCAGCCAAAGAGAAAAAAATGGTAACTTATAAAGAAAAACCCATTAGATTATCCTAGGACTTCTCAGAGCAAACCATGCAAGCCAGAAAGGAATGGAATCAAATATTTAAGCTATTAAGTGAAAGAAACTTCCAACCTAGAATAATTTATCCAGCTAAGCTCTCCTTTAGATATGAAGGAGAAATAAAGACCTTTCCAGGCATACAAAAATTGAAGGAATTCTACACTACGGGAAATACTGAAAAGCGTCAGTTCACCAAAAACAAAATGAGCAAAAGAGTACATAATTAGGAATAAAGTGACTATCAGGCAAATAGAAGCATAAAAGTGCAACCCTTACTAAGAACAGAGCATTATAAGCTTAAGTAATAAGAAGAGAATTGTTATAACAAGATAGTAATGAACATTCAGCATACATAAAAACAAATTGAGATAACAATGACTGAAAAGGAAGAGATTCAAAGATCCAAATTCACAAAGGGGAATGGAGATAAAGTACATGCAGAAGAAAATGGATGACTGAATATATATAACTATAATTACATATTCATAATGGTAACCACACGCCAAAGATTCAGAACCAAAGTATATAACATAAAACAAGAGGAACCAGAAGGAAAACCCACAAAAGCCAACCAAAATAAAGAAAACAACACAAGGACAAGGAAGCAATGGAAACACCAAACTACCAGAAAGAAAAAGATAAAATAAGAAGACTTCATACTTCAATAATCACCCTAAATGTAAATGGATTGAATTCACTAATAAAAAGGCACAAAGTTGCAGAATAGATCAAAAAACAAAACCCAACCATATGTTGCCTCCAGGAGACACATCTCAGCTCCAAAGACAAATATAGACTCAAAGTGAAAGGGTAGAAAATTATATTTCAAGCACATGTCATTCAGAGAAAAGCAGGAGTAGCAGTACTAATATCAGATGAAATTGACTTCAAATAAAAAAGGTAAAGATACTGAGGGACACTTCATAATGATAAAAGGAATCATGTGCCAAGAAGACATAACACTTATTAATATCAATGCTCTCAATCAGGGAGCCCCAAAATATGCAAAGCAATTACTAACAGAACTAAAGAGAGAAACAAACTGAAACACTATCATCGTAGGGGACCTAAAAACCCCACTGTTGGATATGGCCAGATCATCCAAGAAGAAAATCAATAAGGAAATCACACCCTTAAATGACACATTAGACCAACTGGACATAATTCATATTTACAGAGCCTTCCATCCCAAAACAGCTGCTTATACATTCTTCTCTAGTGCACATGGAATATTCTCAAGAATTGACCACATACTGGGACACAGATATAGCCTCAACAAATATAAGAGGGTTGAAATCATATCAACCATATTTTCTGATCATAATGCTTTGAAACTAGAGATCAACTGCAGGAAAAAAAAGATCAAGAAGAACCACAAATACATGGAGATTAAACAGCATGCTACTGAAGAATAACTGGATCACAGAATAAAAAGAGAGATCAAGAGATACATAGAAACAATGATAATGATAGTACAACAGATCTAAACTTTTGGGATATGGCAAAAGTGGTCATAAGAGGAAAGTTCATATTACAGGCCTATCTCTAAAGACAAGAACGTGCCCAAATAAACAACCTAATGCTTCATCTTAAAGAACTAAAAAAGGAAGAACAAATGAAGCCAAAAGTCAGCAGAAGGAAAGAATAATCAAAATTAGAACAGAAATAAAATTGAAAAGAAATAAATGCAACAAAAAGCTGGTTTTTTGAGAAGGTTAATAAAATTGAGAAACCCGTGGACAGACTCACCAAAGAAAAAAGAGAAAGGATGCAAATAAAATCAGAGATGAAAAAGGAGAAATTATGGCTGACACTGCAGAAATACAAAGGATCATACAAGAATACTATGAAAAAGTATACAACACCAAATTTAATAACCCAGAAGAAATGGACAAGTACTTAGAAAAA
>NW_011889138.1:1654021-1666444 GCF_000151845.1 Pteropus vampyrus | reverse complement strand
AAGCAACCAAAGTGCCCTACGATAGATGATTGGCTAAAGAAGCTGTAGTACATATATACGATGGAATATTACTCAGCCATAAGAAGAGATGAAATGCTGCCATTTGCAACAACACGGATGGACCTCGAGATAATCATGCTAAGCGAAACAAGCCTGACTGAAAAAGTTGAAAATCACATGATATCACTTGTTTGTGGGATATAAACCTAAAAGCAACAAATAAGCAGGACAAACAGAGACTCATGGACATGGACTATAGACTACTGGTTACTAGTGTGGTGGGAGACGATGGGGGAGGTAGATGGGGTAAAGGGGGTCAAATATATGGTAGCTGAAGGAAACTGGACTTTGGGTGGTAAACACAATAGAATATACAGATGTCAAATTATAATGTATACCTGAAAATTATATAATTGTATTAACCAATATTACCCGAATAATCTTAATTTTTTAAAAATATGATAAAACTTACCAGTGAAGCCACCTGATCACTTGTCTTTGTGGGAATGTTTTGATTAAGAATTCATTTTCTTTAATAAATAGGATATTTATTAAATATGTATTATATATATTTATTATATATATATATTTATTACATATATATGAATTGTTCATTCCATAAGGGGAAAATTGAATGTCCAAAGTCACAGCTAATACATATCAGATGGGATCTGAACCATACTGTGATGTTAGAACCCCTATTTCATGCCTTTGCTATGGTGCTGTGCCCTTATTCAGCCATCGAGAAAGATGAGCCCCACTCTTTGGATGCTGTGAAAATGCTTGCTCAGTATCTTCTCCAACTTCTAACTTAGGGGAGCTCAAACTTGAGTTAATATTGGAATCATCTGGGGGAAGCCTGGCCATTGAGGCTTTTAAGAGTCCTCAGGTACAGCCATGATAGAAAACAAAAGCACCCCATATGTCCTAGTGTTCTTTCTGGTCTCTGCAAAGCTAAGGAAGTATGTACATGACCCAGATCCTCTTTCCTTTAGGGTTCTTGTTGCAAAGTAGTTTTCATCAGTGAAATGCATTTGACTGAGACTTGGAAGAGAAAGTGAAGCAAAGTTTCATCTTTTTGATGGAAACACTACATTTCCTGAGGGTAGTTTCATCTATAGTTCCCTGGGTCCTAAGCTGGGACAGCCTCCTGTGTTCTAATCACTGGACCCAGCAGAAGCAGTACACTCCTGAAATCCACTTCACTGGAAGCCATCCCATCTACATCCCACTCCTTCAGGCCCTCTGAACAACTCTGTAAGCACCCAGTTACTTGTATGCAATTTCTGTAGGAGTTTGCTCCTAAAACTGGACCAGGAGTGATACTATTACAGTCTAGACCCCAAAATACCTCAGAGATTAGTTTCAAACTCCTTTTAAAAAGAACAAAAACACCTACCCCAGGTATTTGAGGTTACAATTTGGCTTCTTCAAAGCCTCGCAGAGAAACCACAGTCCGGTAGCTATGGGATTGAAGCCCAGGTCCAAGTGTGTCAGGCTGGAGTCTCCTTGGAGAAGCTTTGAGATGTGTTTGCAGCCACGTCTGGTTATGTTGCAGCACCACAACCTACAAGGACAATCATAAGAGAAGTCCGTTATCCCTCTGTGACACATGCCTTGTGAAGTAGCTGTCACTTATACTACCACACATCTCCTACCTCAAGCCATATGCTATCACATAGGCTTATTCATAACAACGTACAAATGGAATGGTGATTATATTATTTCCACTCTGCCTAGGTGGTAGTTGGTGAAACTGGCCTTTGATTGCCACCTTTTATTACAAAGAAACACACACATCTCCTTAGATACAGGTTTTCCTCAAATGGCAGCATATTGTATAGGTCAAGAGCTCAGGTTCTGGGTTCAGACAGACTCAAAGCTGAATCTGAGTCTTCCTCACTTATCTTCTGCATGGTTAGGTCTTTGAGATTCCATTCTCCTTATTTTTTTTTTATGTCTTATTTTAAGTCTTGTATTTAATTGCCCCGGCAGAATTGGGGCGCACCCAGAAGCTCAACATTCCTGGTGTCTTAGTGGCTGAGTTTCTAATTTAAATGCTATAGACTCTCTTACAAGTTTAGACTTCTACAAACTCTCCTGATGAGGAGGCCAGACCCTAGAGAAGGGTGGTCACATGGCACATTCAGGCAGGTGAATCTGAATTTGACCCTAATAGCCCCATGCCGGCATCATAGCAACAGAAGCTAGAGAACGTGAAGGGACATGACAAAGAGCAGATGAATATAAGGGGCCCAAAGACGCCATGCTTTGTATCATGCAAAAATCCTAAAATCACACGTGAACCTGCGGAGTTTAGGGAGGGAAACTGAAACAAAGTCTAAGATTATTTACATTCGAGCAGCCTACAAAATGGAATCTTGGTCCAACATCAACTTTACATATTTAAAGTAATAATCATTGACAACTCTGTTTATAGAGGGGGCTTCATACCTACTATGGGCAAGCTAAGTGGTGAAGCCTCGGTTTTCTAATTAGTAAAACTGAAATAAAGGTAACTATCACACATGGTTGTAAGTATTAAAAAGAGAATTCTTATAAACTTTAGTAGAGTCCCTGATACTAAGTACTTAAAAAGCTCCAGATATTTTTTTATTATTGTTTAGATGCCTTAATAAACTATCTTTTAAATAGAGCCATCTACATAGCAATATCATATATGAAATTTTATTTCTTCTAATGAATATTATTTAGGTAGAGATGCAATCATTTTATTTTCTCTATCAGCTCCTAGAAGCTGAATACTCATTTTTCCTTTTTAGTCTTAAATGATTGGGGCATGGCTGGAAGCTATTGAGATAACTGGCAGACAGGTTTTCTAGGACAGCAACACCCCCCAGAGAAATCAAAGCCAGATAGAATTTCTGAACAGAAGCAGGTCCCCAACTCCACACTATCTCTTGAGTGTTGCTCTTTCACCTGTGAGTCTAATGGGTACAGGTAGTTTGTGCTGGGCTTGTTCCCATGTGACAAGGTCAGCAAACTACAGCCTCTGGGTCAAGTCCAGCTCGCCACCTGTTTTTGTAAATAACATTTTATTGGAACATGCATTCCTTTACACATTCACATGACCATGACAGAATTGGACAACAGGAACAGATATCAAATGGCCCACAAAGCCTAAGATATTTACCTTCTGGCTCTTTACAGAAACATATAACTCAATCCATTCCCAACTTCAGGGAGAAGTATGCCATACGGACTCAGAAAATACACAAAACGGCAGACCTCAGAACCAATTCCCTAAACCAACTTCCTAGAATAGGAAAAGGCCGGAAGGTAAACTCTGAAAGGCAGGCAGATGTTAACACCTGTTTCTACATGTTCTTACATAATCTATACCAGGATCTGGCCAGATTCATTCAAGTAGAGTTATTAAACAGTCTCATCTGTCCTACATGTCACACACACACATACACACAGCAGGGACTTACACCAGGGTCTGTAGCTGACATTCGGAGTAACTCAAGCCCTCACACAAGAGTTTCACCCCACTATCCCCAAGGTTGTTCTTGGCCAGGCATAGGTGTGTCAGACTCTGGTTGACAATCAAAGCAGAAGACAGTTCCTTGCAACAAGCCCCTGTAAGGTGACAGTTTTCCAACCTGCAAAAGCACCACATCTGAACAAGACCATGAGAACATTTCCAAAGCCCAAACTTCTCAGCTGACATCCCTTCTTGTTAATCCTACACCCTCTCTATCTTGAGCTGGTGATCAAAGCCATGAAGGACCAGAAACAAAAGAAGAGCAAAGAAATTGCATGAGTCATCTGTCTAGGGCCAAGAAAGGAGAACCAGGTGTCTGCACCAAAAGGAGATCCCATATGGGTTGCCCTGAAAGTCTGGTGTCACCTCACTCTTCTCTAGGTAACTCAGATCTAAAATGAAGATGCTCCATAGAAGGAGACTTACGACAGCCTCTGCAGGAAGCACTTTGGGTGTCTTAGAGTGGCACACAGCAACTTGACTCCTGCATCCAGCAGCTCACTGGCCGTGAGGTCCAGGTACTTCAGGGACTGGTTGATTTTGAGGGCCAAGGAGAAATCATCCCACTGCTGAGGGATGTTAGAACAAGGCCCCAACCTGTGGGACACATGGGGACAAGTCATTCTTCTGGGAAGACAGAGAGGAAGACCCTGTCATCTGATTATGCTTCTTGAAGATTATGTCCTTGGTTTTCATCTCATTCTACTCCAGTTTGTATCCAATCCCAGCCTGATTTTTGGAGAGAGTTAATCCCCTTGGCATCTTCAAACATCTATCTGACCATTCAATCAATATCTAGCCTCATCTCTAGGAGAAAAAACATGTGATGCAATTCTGTGTGGAGTTTCACCAACACGACCTGCTATTTTTCACATCCAACTTTTTTTTTTTTAATATGATGACTTACCCTGCCTGAGTCTGTCCTAATCTCACTGAGACCTAGATATGTGATTCTGTAGGGGAAGAAACATTGAGGCCTGATACTCAAAAAGTTCAAATTCATAAATTACTAGGGAATATGCAAATTAAAACAAGGAGATAAAATTTGAGCATTAGGCAGTGAGGTCCAAAATTTATTGAGTCTAAGTGCAGCAAAAATAAGGAGAATTTGGAACTCTTTCTGTTGGTGGCAATATAAAAGTGACATGGCTATTCGGGGGAACATTGGGGCAACCCATTAATACATTCTATTAGGCTCAGAAACCCAGCTACCCTTACAGATGTAAATCAGAGTGTAAGACACTAGGACAAGCTTATTGTTTGGATCGTGATTCTGTCTTTTACTATGCCCCAAATCTTTGCAAGTGATTTAAACTTTGTGACATTCTCTTTTTTCCCTATCTGTACTTTGGGAAGAAACAATATCTTTATGTCAAGCAAATAAAGAATATAATCCATCAATATCCTGTGCCCATATTCTGGGATGCATGTCATAGGTAAAATTGGAATACTTAAGTGAGTGCCTTTCTTCCCTTGGAGCTTCATCTATTTCAAGGACATCATGAGTTTACTTAAGTAACTGGAATACAAGGTGGCATGTAAACTGTCTCAAATCATGTGAACATAAGTTGTAAATTCCATGTCAGCCATTTGTCATTTTGGAGCCTCAGTGTATCCACTTAGAAATGTCATTTATCAGAACTTTAGAGTAACAGATGTTTTTTCCAAATAAATGACAAACAGCACCATCAGAAATCATCAATAATGATAAACACTACCATTTCTGCATACAGATCAGCAAGGGTTTGAGGTCATTTCCAAATCACAAACCTGTGCCAGTAGCCAGAACCTCAGGTTTCTACTCAACTGAGTCAAGGGGAAAAAGTGGTATGCTAAAGATGGGTGATAATCAGAGACGTCACTCATTATGGGGTTCACTGAGGAAGGGGCTCAAACCCATGAGCCCCCAGGAACCTGGGCTTTCAATGCTTCTACAGCATTAGTGAGTGGCTGGTTAGGGTCGATGGCTGCTCTGAATCACAGCAGGAAGGCAACGTGCAGCCTAAAATACCAAGTCCCTAAGCTAGAGGATGACACAAAATTTGAGGTGTCTCTTTGCATTCTGGGCTCAGTGTTCAATGCAGAGGACAATTCAGTGCTGGATGGGGAAAAAGCAGAGGCTGAAACCCCATACAGGCTCTTCTGAGAATATGCTCCCCCTACAGCATGATGTCCCATCAGAGTGGCACCCTCTTCCATCTAGCTCACCCGGCAGCACTGCACAGCTCACAGCACCCTTTTGGTGCTGACAACAGTGATGACATGAGATCTACCTCAGATACTGCAGATTACACTGAGAGTGTTTCAGAGTCTCACACAACAGCAGCAGCATCTTATCACTGTGGACACTGCCTTCCAGGGTCAAGTGAGTAAGGGTCTTCTTACCAACGAAAGCCAGACAGAAGTCCCCATATGCATCAGCAGGGGAGACGTTTTTAATCCTAGGAAAAATAAAAAAGAGGGATTCTGTCTTGGGTGCTATGGATGGCTGGTGCTGTGAACACCTGGTAAGATGAGCTATCAAGTCAAAATGGAAAGGGGAAGATGGTCTGATATGCTGACTTGAAGGATAAGTCAGTGGAATGACAGCTGGAAAGGGAAAAAGGAGGGACTATGGATGGAAGTAGAAGGTGGTGATGGGAGGGAAGAGAGCGAGATAGCTAAGGGCTTGGCACACCCTTGTCTCTGCTCATGCTAGTCTGCAGATTCCCCTCCTTATCTGTTTGCATCATATAATTTCCTTCAACATTCAGCTCACAAACTTCCTCCCCTCCCCGTCAACACCTACTGACATCTTCTAGAAAGAATAAATTACTTCTCCATACATCCTCACATGGTCACCTGCATTTCTACAAAGCAGTTCTGATTTAGACTACGTACGTTATGGTTTCTGAGTTAGTAATGCATTACAGACTTCTCGAAGGCATGAACCATTAAGAGTTGTTTTGTTTTGTTTGTTTATTTTCTTGTCATCTAGCATATAATTGTGGGATTTTAAGTGGGATTAAAATAAATCTTAAGTGGAATATAATATGGGTTTTCCCTAACCAAACTGTAGGCTTCAAGAAGCAACTCAGCATTAGAAAAAGTTTCCTAGCACATGAACTGTGCCATCTCCTTCAACAGAAGAGTCAACTGACCTTATGGTATATAGTAATGATGCTAGCTCATAATTTATCCTGTGCACTTAGTAGGAGATAACAGGAGAAAGGAAACTTTCAGGGCCTCTTTTTAAAGCATGCTTAACGTACCCTAATTTGAGATGCAATCAATACCCACATTGCTGCCTCTTCTAGCAAACTCTTATTTCAGATCCTCACTTCCACTTGTTTTTAGAGCTTCTTAACCTGTTTCTATTTAGCACCTCTGAACCAGGCAGTAGTACATCCCTCTGCTGTGAAATATTCTTCTCCCTAAACTCGCAGTTGATCTTACAACCCTTTACCCTTCATTTAAAGACAGCGAGCATTCCCTGTGGCTCATCCAAAAGAAGCTTCAAAATTAAATTGTCAGCAGAGTCATAATGAGGGGGCCACCAGCTGTCCAGAGCCCCTTCCTTAATTGTCTTAAACTCTCAGTGGCACAAATTACAAATGTCTTCTCATGTAACATCTTACAAACCAGAGCAGTGTAAGTTTTTCAAGGCTACACAGAAGAAATTGATACCTTTGCTGGCACCAGCCCGCATTAGATTTTGTTGCTTTGCACACACAAATTCTATGGCATTTGGAGAAGCTATTGTCACCTGACACCAGCAGGTACAGTCAGTTGATGTGTGGCATAGCTATTAGTTCCAAGTTAATAGTACTACATTTTCAGGGGCTTCATTAAGGCTTCTAAGACATGTCGGCTTAGGGGAAATTTTCCACAAAGTATCTGTATATAGTTTTGAACAAAACTTATAAAGTTTATCCCCTGAACATATATTGGTTGGAAAGGGCATCCTAATAGTCACCTGCCAAGATGGCCCACATCGGCATTCACGTCTGCCAGAGCCATCCTTATCCAGACTCACTTCTCAACCCCACTCCATACACTCATTATAAGTTCTTTGTTGCCTCACTGACATGTTCTTGTGTATGTATTTGAAACTTTCCTCTCTGGATTATCTCCCCAGTTCCCACTCAGGTCTCCTTCTGAGATGTATCTGCCTGTTTCCTTTGGGCTGAGTTTCAAACATGCCTCATAGCAGATGCATGGGAGCACCTGAACTCTTGGCCAGATTTTATGACAACGACTTACTGTCATATGATCCAGATGCACCTATAGTGGATGTTTGCAGACTTCCGGACTCTTGGCCAGATTTCATAAAAATGATTCGATGTAATATATAATCCTCGCATTAGACACATTTAAGGATGAGAACCATTTCATTTCTTTGTATTCTGAGCACCTGGCTAATTGGAGCCTGGTCTGGCATTCCAACATTGTTCTCACATTAAAAAAAAAAAAAAGACCTGGGAACAGCTATTACAAGATGAGCTTCTACTTACACCACTTTCTGGAGATGACAGGTGACATGGGTGATCTGCTCACAAAGAATCCTCACGGAGGAGTGACTCAAGAAGCTTTGACCCACATCCAGAAAGCTCAGGTTCTTATTTGAACGGAACACAGAACAAAGATCTGTCCAGAGACAAAGAGCATGATGGTCTTGCTGTGACCTAGGAGAATGTGATAGACAAGAGCACTTGTTAAAAATGCTTATGGGAAAAGTAATGACAACCAGTAGGTCATTCCACAAAGGAAACTGTCAACAAAGTAAAAAAGCAACCCTCAGAATGGGAATAAATGTTTACAAATCATATCTGATAAGGGGTTGATATCCAAAATATATAAAGAACTCAAACAACTCAATAGAAAAAAAGTCCAATTATAAAATTGGCAGAGGGCCTGTATAAACATTTTTCCAAAGAGGATATACAGATGGCCAACAGATACATGAAAAGGAGCTCAACACCATCTTTTCATCAGGGAAATGCAAATCAACATCACAATGAGATATCACTTCACACCTGTCAGAATGGCCACGATCAAAAAGGCAAGAGGTAGCAAGTGTTGGCAAGGTGTGAAGAAAAAGAAACACTTGTGCACCATTAGTGAGAATGTAAATTGGTACAGCCACTATGGAAAACAGTATGGCAGTTCCTCAAAAAGTTAAAAATGGAACGATTGTATGACCCAGAATTTCCACTCTTGGGTATTTATCTGAAAAAAACAAAATCACCATCTCAAAAAGATATCTATACCCTATGTGAGGCAGCATTATTCCTAACAGCCAAGACATGGAGGCAACATAAGTGTCCATCAATGGATGACTGAATAAAGAAAATGCGGTACACATATACAATGGAATATTATTCAGCCATAAAAATGAAGGAAATTCTGCCATTTACCACAACATGGATGGACCTTGAGGACATTATGCTAAGTGAGATAAGGCAGGCAGAGACAAATACTATATGATCTCACTTATATGTGAAATCCTTTTTAAAAATTAAAAATTTAAAAACAGGAAGGAGGAGAAAAAATGGTGTAGATGATAGAGGCTCTGTTTATCCCTCTGGCGACTAAATCAAAGTTTTGATGGAAACAAGAAGCAAACAGCAAGGAAAATCACCTGGGATCTAGGTAAACAAGCCATACAACTAGGGAGAGGACTAAGAATTCACCCTGCAATGGCTGAAGTAGGACAGGGCTAGGACATGAGGTTGCCCATCCCGAGCAGCTGAGCAGGACAGAGGCAACAGTAGCTGCAGACACCTCTTAAAGGGGCCATGTCTGCAAATGGACTTTTGCAGTGATGGATCTCCTCACTCTGAGCACCAGCACTAGTTCAGCTGCACAGGGGGCACCAGGGACTTACATGGGGACACTGAGTTGTCAGAATGAGGGCCAGAGGCTAGGGTCTCTCCCAGACAGAAGTGCCAGGGGTATCCATTGTTCCTCTGTTGAGCCCTCCCCACTCCCAAGGAGCTGACACAGCGCTGTCATAGCTGAGACGTCATCAAACTGAATAACAGAGGTTGCTCCGCCCAGAGGATTCCCTGAACTCTGCCTCTCCCAGCTCGGGGCCCCACCTAAGCCATATCGAGGTGTATTCTCAGCGAGTCAGGTGCTCCTTGCTGAGCAGAGCCTCGACTCACACTAGTGGCAGCTGGCCTCAGTTACTGGCATGGCCTTTTGAGGCAATTATAAGCACAGCATCTGTGGATTGCTTGCTGAATCTTAACAGGTGGCCCAGAGAGGCAGACACTGGGGCTAAACTTGGCATGCAGCTGAACCCTTCTCAGGACTGTGCCACTGGACACCTACTACACAAAGCCATGCTATTGAGACAGGGAGACTTAGGAGCTTTGCTTAGTACGTAGAAACAGACACAGAAAGGCAGCCAAAATGGGAAGACAAAGAAGCAGAAACCATATGAAAGAACAGAACAGAGATCCAGGAGTAATAAATCCAGGAGTCAAGCAATCTTACAGATGCAGATTTCAAAACACTGGTTATAAAGATGCTCAATGAACTTAGGGGAAGTATAGATGAATTCAGTGAGAACTTTAACAAAGAGATAAAAAATATAAAAATGGAAATGGAAATTATAAAAGGGAACCAGTCAGATATGAAGAACACATTATCTTAGATAAAGAGTATATTAGATGGAAAAAAAACCAGTGAATAAAGAAGGTCAAACCACTGATATAGAAGATGGGGAAGCCAAGGACACTCAATGAGAATGGCAAGAAAAAAGAAGCCAAGACTATAATAATAATTTAAGGAGCCTATGGGACACTATTAAATGTAAAAATATTTGTGTCATAGGGGTACCTGAAGGAAAACAAGATGTTGAAGAGCTATTTGAATAATGATGAAAAACTTCCCTCACCTGATGAAGGAAATAGACATACAACCCCAGGAAGTTCCGACAGTCCTAAAAACCAGGAACTCAAAGAGGCCCACACCAAGACACATTATAATTAAAATGCCAAAGTTTAAATACAAAGACAGAATCTTAAAAGCAGCAAGAGAAAAGCAGTTAGTTATCTACAAGGGAGCACCCATAAAATTGTCAGATGATTTCTCAAAAGAAACCTTGCAGGATAAAAGGGCTCAGCACAAAATATTCAACATGATGAAAACCCAGGATCTACAGCCAAGAATACTTTAACCAGCAAAGCTATCATTTAGAGTCAAAGAACAGATAAATTCCCGGACAAAAATAAGCTAAAAGAATTTATCAACACCAAGCCCGTATTACAGGAAATGTTGGAGGAAATGTCTTTAAGAAGAAAAACATGTATCAAAAACATGAATAAAAATGGTAATAACTACATTCCTATCATAAGTACCTCAAATGGAAAAGAATTAAATGCTTCAACCAAAAGATAGAGTGGCTGAATGATAAGAAAACAAGACCCCTACATATGCTGCCTACGAAAGGCTCACTTCAGGTTAAAAGACACACAGACTAAAAGAAATGGGATGGAAAGAGATATTGCCTTAATGGACCTAGAGGGTATAGAGCTGAATGAAATGGGAAGGATAGAGAAAGACAAATACCGCACGATTTCACGTATGTGTGGAATCTAAAGAACAAATAAACAATAAAACCAGTAATAAACTCAGAGAATATTTTGAGGGCTACTAGATGGAGTGGGGTTAAGGGTGAGAAAAAAGGCAAAGGGATTAAGAGGTACAAATGGATAGTTGCAGAATAGACATGGAGATGCAGAGTGTAGCAACGGGAAGATGGTTAGTAATGTAACATGTAAGGGGGAAGAGGGGTACTAGATTTAGTGGGCTGACTGCTTTGCAAGTTATGTAGATCTCTGATTACTAGGTTGTACAACTAAAGCTGGTATATTATTGTTTGCCAACTATAATTGAAAAACACTCATTGAATTGTACAATGTAAATATGAGCAACTAATTGTCTATTATATTTCAATAAAGCTGGGGGGGACATTTAAAAAAGAATATCTGCTCAGAAACTTAAAAAAGTAGAAAAATGGAAAAACACACCAAACTCATAGATACAAAGAACAGATTGATGGTTGGCAGAAGCAAAGGTTGAGTGAAATGGGTGAAGGGAGTCAAAAGGCACAAACTTTTAGTCATACAATAAGTAGGTCATGGGGATGTAATATACAACATGGTAACTATATTTTTTTAAATTGGTAGTGAGGAAAATAGATGTCCCCAGGCACTCTCCATGTTTCATCCTGAACTCATGCCCCACATGAAAACTATGACCCTAAAACAGAAGGAGAAAGATTTTGGGGGGGAGGGGGGAGCACACAGTGGAGTATACAGATGCCATGGAATAAAGTTGCACATCTGAAATTTATGTAATATTATTAACCAGTGTCACTCCCAATACATTTAATTTTTTAAAGGTTCCAAAGCCTCCATTCCTGATATGAACATTGTGGTATCTACCTAGAATATAGAGCAGGCAGGAAGAAATTCCAGCAAGGAGGAAGACTGACCAGAAGCCAGAGGGAACAGGAGAGTGTCCCCTTCCCAGTAGAGCACCCGCAGAGCGAGAAGTGACAGTTCTTACCTCTCCACCGGAGTGTCTGATTCCAATGCCGTGTCACTCTCCAGGAATATCCCCTTTTCTACCTGCAGCAAGATCTTCTGCAAGTTCTGACAGTGCCTGAGGCAGAAGGACGAGTGCACGAGGTCCATTCTAGTCTTCACGCGCAGGGACACCTCCGTGACGTGGTCCATGGCGTCCCTCACGAGCAGCTCCTCCTGAGACTCGTGGAGACAGCGCATCACCTCGCTCAGGTCCATCGTCCAGAAGGGCTCGGACTTCAATAGCTCCTGTGCCACGCCGGTTGTCACCCGGCAGCCGAACGTGGTTTCCAACTCCCCGGCCATCCTCTCGTTCGCGAGGCCGAATAAAAAGCGGGC
>NW_011889138.1:1648815-1653326 GCF_000151845.1 Pteropus vampyrus | reverse complement strand
GGCTTACGCATGTTCCAGTCGCTGCAAATGTCGTGGATGAGTGACCCCGAGGGCACTCTCAGCTCATCGAAACCATCCACGACGAACAGGAGCTTCTGTGCCGGGGCTCGCGCCTCTGGGCGGGCTTCCTGTGCATCAGGTGTGTTCTTGGAGATCAGCTCTGCGAAAGTGCACGTCCCCTTGCGGTTGAGCTCCTTGCAGCTGAGATAGAAGGCTGGGCTGAGGGTCTTTGCGAGGCTGTCCCGGGTCCAGTCCAGCATCACCTTCTTAGCCAGTGTGGTTTTCCCAACGCCCGCAGGGCCGTGCAGCACCACTGTGAGTGGCCTTAGCTGTGTGGGTGTTTCGGGATTCAAGAATAACGCCAACTTTTGGCTTCCCTGGGTAATTGTCTGGTGGACACCATCACCATCTTTACGCCAAAACTTCTCCATCATACTTCTCTCTCTCCTCCTCCTCTGTAGTGATATGCAATGGGAGAAAGTTAGGGTGCCAGTGATTACAATCAGCTGGAAAAGTCTTTGTAAAGGACCAGAAATGAGGAATACCTAGAAGAAGCAAATTATCTTGCATTTTACCAAATGTCGAATGTATGACTATAAGGCATAATTCATCTATCTAGATTTTCTAACCTCCAAGACCCCTTCTGCTTCTCCCACCTTTGGGTTACCTATCCTTTGTGCTTGTGTGCACTTTGTAAAATACCGGTGGATGGAAGCTGGACCCACAGGGTTGTTTTTACTTCCTAGGTCAAGCGTTATTGTAAACAAGGAAAATTTTAAATATTCTTGAGTCTATTTCATTTGTATTATGGTAAAAATACACATAAAATTTTTAACTGTTTTAAAGAGCACAATTCAGTGGCATTAAGTGCATTCATAATATTGTGCAATCATCACTACCATCTAGTTCCAAGTTTCATCACCCCAAACAGAAACCCCATACCATTTACCAGTTACTCCCTACTTTCCCCTTCCCCAGCCCCTGACATCTGCTAATTTGCTATCTCTGTGTGTTTATTATTTGTGGCATTTTACATGAATAGCATCATAAAATACATGAATGACATTTGGTGTATGGCTTCCTTCCCTTAGCTTCATAGAGACAGTCTACTTTTGATTAACCAAGCTGTGTTGTCAGAGGAGCTAAAAGGACACACACACTATTGGAAGTGATTGAATCTATCAAGTCTATACTAAGGGGGAAATTATGTACTTATACACCAAATACCGAGGAACGAGTCAAAAACCATGTGTCAGGTCTCTCACCGAGAGCTACAAGTTTGTAAACAACGTCAAAGAAATTAGCAATAAACAGAAAGGACACTCACTGGGTTAGAAGGCCGTCTTATAATATTGGTTCTTTCCAAATTGTTCTACAGTTTGCATGAATTCCCATTCAATATCCCAACAGGTTCTAGTATTTTATGAGCTAAGTTTAAAGTTTATATGGGAATGCCAAGATGTAGAAGCACATAATCAAAACCACATGCAGACAAACAAGAGTTGGAAGACTTACAGTACAATATAAAAATATGGGTCCAAATGAGATAGAAAAAAAAAAAGTGTCCAGGGTGTGCCATTTGAGAAGGCACTCACTTGTTTTACCCTAGTCTGACCCCAATACGGACTTACTATAAACTAGAGCAAATGATAGGAAACTGACAAAGGTAAACGATGGACCAATGGGAGGGATTTATGTGTTTATGAACAGACTCATGTGGTCAACGTCTTACAGCTGCGACGCTGCAGTGCAGAGCTACAGGGAGGGAACAGTCTTTTCAATAAGTAGTACTGAGTTAATTAGATATTCACATTAAATAAAAACAACAGAGGATTCAAGATGATGTAGAAGGTAAAGGTTGTACACACCTCCTCTAGCAACCACACCAAAATTATAACAAAACTACAAAGCAATCAGTATGTGGAGTCACCAGAGGTCTGGCTGAATAGAAGCCCTACAACTAGGTCACCTATAAATTGAGGTGGGAAAGAGACACGAATGACCCAGTCCCACAACCGTGAGTGGCCATCAAGAATCAGCAGGGCAGAGAAAGTCTTGTTGCCTTTTCCCAAAGGCAGACCTGAGCAACAGGGAGTTCAGCCTAGGGGTAAAGAAATAGAAGGGCAGCTATAATAACGAGTCCTAAAGAATCTAAAAGATGTGTAATTGTTATTAGAACAGTTTAACTGAGAACATTAATTTCTGTTTTCCAAATCTTTATCTAGTATTTTGCAAAACTTAGGGCGCAGTAAAATTGTAATAGGAGCTTGTTAAAA
Source organism: Pteropus vampyrus (assembly GCF_000151845.1). Lineage (NCBI taxonomy): Eukaryota > Metazoa > Chordata > Mammalia > Chiroptera > Pteropodidae > Pteropus > Pteropus vampyrus. Next base: position 1,651,050 of record NW_011889138.1, on the reverse strand, counting down.
ATGTAGGCATCTGGTCCTCATCTTTGCAATGTCCCTTCAAGGAAATCTCAGATGAAGCCCAGAAATAAGTGATCCAGATGATTTTTCTCCCCCTCTGACTTCGTCTAAGATATTTTCTGTGGACTTCAGCAGAAACATGGTGGAGTGAGAGATGTCCCCAGATCTATCCCCTTGAAACAACAACAAGCTGAACATCTAAAATTCAACAAAAAACACCCAAACTGCACACCAGCACATCTGAGCATGGGATCTGCACATAAGAGCTACCACAGATCAGAACCCCGGGTATCAGTTGGTGGACTGGGAGAAACAAAGAAGCTGCCTCTCGCAGCCACCAGAGCTCCCTGTAGGAGGAGGGGGAGGGGTGAAGGTGCAGGAACTTCCCTAAACAGCCCTGCCTGGAACTGCCGTGAGCTCCCTGTGCAGGGTGGAAGGGCCCAGTCATCAGGGCAGATGCGAGTTGGGACCACAGAGAAAGAACAGTTGATTTTTACCAGCCAGGTTGCAAAACCAAGGCTGAGCTGCAGTCCCCAACTCCCAACCCAGAGGGCCCATCTCCCCATACCCTCCAAGACTGATCACCCTGGAGCCCCAGGGGAATCAGAGCAAGCGCTGTCACTGACACTAACAGGAACTGAAACTGAGGGTAGCGAGCATAATTAAATATCTATAAGAAAAATTTTTATAAAGGCATTTTAAGGCTTTATATAAAGCAGGGATCCAAGATGCTTAGATACCACCTACTAGAAACCAAAAGAAAAGTGCCTTCTTTGCAACAGGCTAAAGAGAGACCTTTATATAATAAACCTTATTTCTGGAAAAACAGCAGAAATTACTTCCATTAATGCCCAGATGGAGAAATAGTCCATTAAACACCATGAACAACCAGGTGACAAGGTAGCTCGGAAAAAAAAAGAGAAAAATCTGCAGAAAATAAGCTTGCAGACATGGAAATATGTGACTTAAATGACAGAATTCAGGATGGTACTTCTGAAAAAACTCAATGAGTTCCAAAATGAGTCATATCAACAATTTCAGAAATTGAAAAAATAACTAGATGAGCAGAACAAGGAGATTGGAACCCTAAAAAAGAACAGAATAGATCTTCTGGAGATTTAAAAAAAAAAACAACACTGCAAGAGTTGAAAAATGAAACAGCAAGCTTGGGAAATAGAGTAGACCAAATGAAGGAAAGAATCAGTAATATCAAAGACAAAAATGTAGAAATAAATTGGAAGGAAGAAGAGAGAAACCGAAGAATGAAAATTAATAAAAGAGAAATTCAAGAACTTGCTGATACCATCAGGAGCGGAAACAAGAATAATGGACATCATCAAGGGTGAAGAAAAGGAGCAGGGACTAAAAAGCATTTTCAGACAAATAGTGGACGAGAATTTCCCAAATCTAAAGGATGAGCTGGAGCTTGGAATTCAAGAAGTCAACAGAACACCCAATTATCTCAACCCAAAAAGGCCTTCACCAAGACACATTGTATTAAAATTATCAAAATTCAGCGACAAAGACAGAATTCTCAAGGCAGCCAGGGATTAAAAAAATGGTAACTTATAAAGGAAAACCCATTAGATTATCTTCAGACTTCTCAGCACGACCGTTACAAGCCAGAAAGGAATAGAATCAAATATTTAAACTACTAAGTGAAAGAAACTACCAGTCTAGAATAATGTATCCAGCTAAGCTCTCCTTTAGATATGAAGGAGAAATAAAGGCCTTTCCAAGCATACAAAAATTGAGGGAATTCTCCACTACAAGGCCTGCATTACAGGAAATACTGAAAGCAATCAGCTCACCTGAAACAAAATGACAAAAAAAAAAATACATAATTAGGAGTAAAGTGACTATCAGGCAAATAGAAACAGAGGAGTGCAATCCTTACTAAGAGCAAGGCATTATAAGCTTAAATAAGAAGAGAATTGTTATAACAAGATAGTAATGAACATTCAGCATACATAGGGACATTTTGAGATAACAATGACTGAAAAGGGGAGGATTCAAAGATCCAAATTTTCAAAAGGGAATGGAGATAAGGCATGAAGAAAATGGATGATTGTATATATATAACTATATTTACGTATTCATAATGGTAACCACATGCCAAAGATTCAGAACCAAAGTATATAACATAAAACAAGAGGAACCAGAGGGAAAATCCATAAAAGCCAACCAAAATAAAGAAAACAGAAATACAAAGACAAGGAAGCAATGGAAACACCGAAC
>NW_011889138.1:1646574-1648765 GCF_000151845.1 Pteropus vampyrus | reverse complement strand
AAAAAAAAAAACAACACTGCAAGAGTTGAAAAATGAAACAGCAAGCTTGGGAAATAGAGTAGACCAAATGAAGGAAAGAATCAGTAATATCAAAGACAAAAATGTAGAAATAAATTGGAAGGAAGAAGAGAGAAACCGAAGAATGAAAATTAATAAAAGAGAAATTCAAGAACTTGCTGATACCATCAGGAGCGGAAACAAGAATAATGGACATCATCAAGGGTGAAGAAAAGGAGCAGGGACTAAAAAGCATTTTCAGACAAATAGTGGACGAGAATTTCCCAAATCTAAAGGATGAGCTGGAGCTTGGAATTCAAGAAGTCAACAGAACACCCAATTATCTCAACCCAAAAAGGCCTTCACCAAGACACATTGTATTAAAATTATCAAAATTCAGCGACAAAGACAGAATTCTCAAGGCAGCCAGGGATTAAAAAAATGGTAACTTATAAAGGAAAACCCATTAGATTATCTTCAGACTTCTCAGCACGACCGTTACAAGCCAGAAAGGAATAGAATCAAATATTTAAACTACTAAGTGAAAGAAACTACCAGTCTAGAATAATGTATCCAGCTAAGCTCTCCTTTAGATATGAAGGAGAAATAAAGGCCTTTCCAAGCATACAAAAATTGAGGGAATTCTCCACTACAAGGCCTGCATTACAGGAAATACTGAAAGCAATCAGCTCACCTGAAACAAAATGACAAAAAAAAAAATACATAATTAGGAGTAAAGTGACTATCAGGCAAATAGAAACAGAGGAGTGCAATCCTTACTAAGAGCAAGGCATTATAAGCTTAAATAAGAAGAGAATTGTTATAACAAGATAGTAATGAACATTCAGCATACATAGGGACATTTTGAGATAACAATGACTGAAAAGGGGAGGATTCAAAGATCCAAATTTTCAAAAGGGAATGGAGATAAGGCATGAAGAAAATGGATGATTGTATATATATAACTATATTTACGTATTCATAATGGTAACCACATGCCAAAGATTCAGAACCAAAGTATATAACATAAAACAAGAGGAACCAGAGGGAAAATCCATAAAAGCCAACCAAAATAAAGAAAACAGAAATACAAAGACAAGGAAGCAATGGAAACACCGAACTACCAGAAAGCAAAAGATAAGAAGACCTCATATGTTCTCAATCAGGGAGCCCCGAAATATGTAAAGCAATTACTAACAGAACTAAAGGGAGAAACAGACCAAAACACTATCGTTGTAGGGTACCTAAATACCCCACTGTCGGATATGGACAGATCATCCAAACAGAAATTCAATAAGGAAATAACATCTTTAAATGACACATTAGACCAACTGGACATAATTGACATTTACAGAGCCTTCCATCCTAAAACAGCTGCTTATACATTCTTCTCTAGTGCAGATGGAACATTCTCAAGAATCAACCACATACTGGGACACAGAGATAGCCTCAAAAAATGTACAGCATATAACAAATTAAAAAATAAGAATTATATGATCATATCAATAGATGCAGAAAAATTCTTCAAGATACAGCATCCATTTATGATCAAAACACTTAACAAAATTGGTATAGAAGAAAAGTATCTTAACATAATAAAGGCCATATATGACAAACCATCAGCCAACATTACACTGAGTGGTGAAAAACGAAAACCCTTCCCTCTAAGATCAGGAACAAGGCAAGTCTGTCCATTATCACCACTGTTATTCAACATAACATTAGAGGTCCTAGCGAGTGCAATCAGACAAGGAAAGATATAAAAGGCATCCAAATAGGATGAAGAAGTCAAACTGTCACTATTTGCGAATTGCATGATTCTCTATATAGAAAACCCTAAAGATTCCACAAGAATGCTACTAGAAACAATAAGCAAATACAGTAACGTTTATGGATACAAAAATCAACGTTCAAAAATCCATAGCTTTCCTATACTCTAATAATGAAGTGTCAGAAAAAGTAGAAAAAATTCCTTTTGCAATTGCAAAAAAAAATAAAATAAAATACTTAGGAATAAATTTAACAAAATAAGTGAAGGACCTATATAATGAAAACTATAAAATCCTATTAAAGGAAATCGAAGAAGATACAAAGAAATGGAAAGACATTCCATGTTCTTGGATTGGAAGAATCAACATAGTTAAAATAATCTTATTACCTAAAGCATTATACAGATTTAATGCAATCCCCATCA
>NW_011889138.1:1642332-1645182 GCF_000151845.1 Pteropus vampyrus | reverse complement strand
GGGTAAATGGGGTCAAATATAGGGGAGTGGGGATAGGGTGAAGTGGGTAAAGGGGATCAAATATATGGTAGCTGAAGAAAACTGGACTTTGGGTGGTAAACACACAATAGAGTATACAGATGTCAAATGATAATGTACACCTGAAAATTATCTAATTGTATTAACCAATGTTACCCCAATAAACTTAATTTAAAAAAATCAGCAGGGCTATCTTGGCTACAGAGCCCCCTCCCCCACCTGAGGAGTAAGGGATTCTTGCCTCACACTGTGCTCCCCAGCTCAGGGTTTCACTGCTGGGAAGAGAAGTTTCCACAACCTCTAGCTGTGAAAACCAGCAGAAATTGTGGCTGAGTGAGACAGTGGCCTGAGAGAAGTGCAGACCTTCCTCTTGAAGGGCCCACACCCAGACTTACTCTCTGATTCACTGGGGCAGCTTCTCGAGGGGTGCCAGGGACATATGCGGAGGCAGTGAGCTGTTGGGCTTCAGGGCGAGGACTGGAGGGGCAGTTTGTTCCCGGACAGAGGTCCAGGCAGAAGACATTGTTCCTTTATTAAGCCCTCCTGCTTCCCAGACTACAGATGCAGGCACCATCAACCTGGATAACACAGGTCACTCCACCTAGGGCATTTCCTGAGACTCTGCCTCTCCCAATTTGTGGGCCCATCCAAGCTGTTTCCAGTGGTTTATTCCATACAAACAGGCTGTCTTGGCTCCTGCTGTGAACTTTCGCAAACTCTCTCAAAGGCTTGAAGAGGAATTTTCCACTCAAATGGCTACCCTTATAATGAGCTCTTTGTTCTGCTTCTGTAGACATGCTTGCTGCATAGGCCAAAGGGCAGGGTGACCTTGAGATCAACTGAAGACTCACCCTCCCCTTTGCTTGTTCTGTCTAGATAACAGATATATTGCCTTTGCTTGTTCTGTCTAGATAACAGATGTATTGCCTAAATTCCTATCTGAGAATCTCATTCTCTATAACTGCCTGTAGCCCAAGGCAGCTCCTGAGCTCTGCACTCTGTAACTGCCTGAGGACAAATTAACCAATCAGCTCATGCCAATTATAACTGCATGGATAATCCCTATAAAAGCAAGGTTACCACTGAGCTCAGGGCCCAGATTGTCAGAGCGCTAGCTCTTCTGGGACTGCTGGCATAATAAACCTGAGTTCTCCAACTCTCCGAGTGGTGCTTGGTTTCTCGCTGGTCTGATATTTTTTGCAACAGGCTCACAAAACCCAAAGAAGCAGCGTCTGGTGTGCCCTGTACCTCTTTCTGAGCAGCCCCAAACCCTGCATTAGTCGTAGCCAACCTTGGTTTGACTTGACCCCTTGAGGCACCTATAAGCCCAGCACAGGTGGCATCCATATGTGGATTACTTAGTAACTATTACCAGGTGGCCCTGAAGGTACACAGGCTGTGGCTGAACTTGGCCTGCAGATGGATCCCTTTTAGGTCTATGCCAAGGGGCCCCAGAGCACACCTACTACATCAAGCCACTCTAATAAGACCGGGAGACTTAGGAGTCTTACAGACACAGGGAGGCAGCCAAAATGGGGAGACAAAGAAACATGTCCCACGTGAAAGAACAGAACAAAGCATCAGAAAAAGAACTAAACAAAATGGAGATGAGCAATCTACCAGATGCAGAGTTCAAAATACTGGTTATAAGGATGCTCAAGGAACTCAGGGGGAAGAATAGAAGAATTCAGTGAGAACTTTAACAAAGAGATTTTTAAAAAATGGAAATGGAAATTATAAAAGGGAACCAGTCAGAAATGAAGAATATAATATCTGAGGTGAAGAGTATATTAGAGGGAATCAAGAGTGGAGGGAGTAGAGGATCGAATCACTGATACAGAGGATGGGGTAATAAAGTACACCCAATCAGAACGGCAACGAGAAAAAAGAATCCAAAATACTGAAGATAATGTAAGGAGCCTATGGAACAAATCAAACATAACAACATTCACCTCATAGGGGTACCAGAAGGAGAAGAGCAAGAAGTTGAAAACCTATTTGAAGAAATAATGATGGAAAACTTCCCTAACCTGGTGAAGGAAATGGACATAAAACCCCAGTAAGCTCAGAGTCACAAAAAAGATGAAATCAAAGAGGTACACGCTAAGACACATCATAATTAAAATGTCAGAGGTTAAATATAAAGAGAATCAAAAGTAGCAAGAGAAAAGCAGTTAGTTACCTACAAGGGAGCACCCATAAGACTGGCAGCTTATTTCTCAAAAGAAACTTTGCAGGACAAAAGGATTAGGCACAAAATATTCGACATGATGAAACCCAGGATCTACGACCAAGATTACTCTATTCAGCAAAGCTATCATTTAGAGTCAAAAGACAGATAGAGCTTCCCAGACATGAAAAAGCCAAAGGAATTCATCATCACCAAGCTTGTATTACAGGAAATGTTGGAGGGACTTCTTTAGAAAGAAAAAATATGTAGCAAAAATATGAATAAAGAATGGCAATAACTACATGTCTTTTAACAAGTACTTCAAATGAAAAAGAATTAAGTGCTCAAGTGCTCAATAGAGAGAGTGACTGAATGGATAAGATAACAAGACCCTTACATATGCTGCCTACAAGAGACTCACTTCAGATTAAAAGACACACACAGACTAAAAGTAAGGGGATGAGAAAAGATATTGCATAAGGATTTAAAGGGTAGTATGCTGAGTGGAGTAAGTCAGATAGAGGAAGACAAATGCCATATGATTAGATTTATATGTAGAATCTAAAGAAAGAAATAAACAAACAGAATAAACTCATAGATACAGAGAACATTTCGAGGGTTACTAGATGGGAGGGGGATTGAAGGAGTCAGTGAAAAGGGGG
>NW_011889138.1:1639659-1642282 GCF_000151845.1 Pteropus vampyrus | reverse complement strand
GTTCTGTCTAGATAACAGATATATTGCCTTTGCTTGTTCTGTCTAGATAACAGATGTATTGCCTAAATTCCTATCTGAGAATCTCATTCTCTATAACTGCCTGTAGCCCAAGGCAGCTCCTGAGCTCTGCACTCTGTAACTGCCTGAGGACAAATTAACCAATCAGCTCATGCCAATTATAACTGCATGGATAATCCCTATAAAAGCAAGGTTACCACTGAGCTCAGGGCCCAGATTGTCAGAGCGCTAGCTCTTCTGGGACTGCTGGCATAATAAACCTGAGTTCTCCAACTCTCCGAGTGGTGCTTGGTTTCTCGCTGGTCTGATATTTTTTGCAACAGGCTCACAAAACCCAAAGAAGCAGCGTCTGGTGTGCCCTGTACCTCTTTCTGAGCAGCCCCAAACCCTGCATTAGTCGTAGCCAACCTTGGTTTGACTTGACCCCTTGAGGCACCTATAAGCCCAGCACAGGTGGCATCCATATGTGGATTACTTAGTAACTATTACCAGGTGGCCCTGAAGGTACACAGGCTGTGGCTGAACTTGGCCTGCAGATGGATCCCTTTTAGGTCTATGCCAAGGGGCCCCAGAGCACACCTACTACATCAAGCCACTCTAATAAGACCGGGAGACTTAGGAGTCTTACAGACACAGGGAGGCAGCCAAAATGGGGAGACAAAGAAACATGTCCCACGTGAAAGAACAGAACAAAGCATCAGAAAAAGAACTAAACAAAATGGAGATGAGCAATCTACCAGATGCAGAGTTCAAAATACTGGTTATAAGGATGCTCAAGGAACTCAGGGGGAAGAATAGAAGAATTCAGTGAGAACTTTAACAAAGAGATTTTTAAAAAATGGAAATGGAAATTATAAAAGGGAACCAGTCAGAAATGAAGAATATAATATCTGAGGTGAAGAGTATATTAGAGGGAATCAAGAGTGGAGGGAGTAGAGGATCGAATCACTGATACAGAGGATGGGGTAATAAAGTACACCCAATCAGAACGGCAACGAGAAAAAAGAATCCAAAATACTGAAGATAATGTAAGGAGCCTATGGAACAAATCAAACATAACAACATTCACCTCATAGGGGTACCAGAAGGAGAAGAGCAAGAAGTTGAAAACCTATTTGAAGAAATAATGATGGAAAACTTCCCTAACCTGGTGAAGGAAATGGACATAAAACCCCAGTAAGCTCAGAGTCACAAAAAAGATGAAATCAAAGAGGTACACGCTAAGACACATCATAATTAAAATGTCAGAGGTTAAATATAAAGAGAATCAAAAGTAGCAAGAGAAAAGCAGTTAGTTACCTACAAGGGAGCACCCATAAGACTGGCAGCTTATTTCTCAAAAGAAACTTTGCAGGACAAAAGGATTAGGCACAAAATATTCGACATGATGAAACCCAGGATCTACGACCAAGATTACTCTATTCAGCAAAGCTATCATTTAGAGTCAAAAGACAGATAGAGCTTCCCAGACATGAAAAAGCCAAAGGAATTCATCATCACCAAGCTTGTATTACAGGAAATGTTGGAGGGACTTCTTTAGAAAGAAAAAATATGTAGCAAAAATATGAATAAAGAATGGCAATAACTACATGTCTTTTAACAAGTACTTCAAATGAAAAAGAATTAAGTGCTCAAGTGCTCAATAGAGAGAGTGACTGAATGGATAAGATAACAAGACCCTTACATATGCTGCCTACAAGAGACTCACTTCAGATTAAAAGACACACACAGACTAAAAGTAAGGGGATGAGAAAAGATATTGCATAAGGATTTAAAGGGTAGTATGCTGAGTGGAGTAAGTCAGATAGAGGAAGACAAATGCCATATGATTAGATTTATATGTAGAATCTAAAGAAAGAAATAAACAAACAGAATAAACTCATAGATACAGAGAACATTTCGAGGGTTACTAGATGGGAGGGGGATTGAAGGAGTCAGTGAAAAGGGGGGAGGAAATTAAGAAGTACACATTGGTAGTTACTAATAGTAATGAAGATAGAAAGTATAGCATAAGGAATATAGCCAATAATATTATAATAGCTATGTGTGGTGTTAGAGGGGCACTAGATTTATTGGGATGATCACTTTACGAGTTATATAGATGTCTAATCACTATGTTGTACACCTGAAACGAATATACTGTTGTATGCTAACTATAACTAAAAAATAAAAAAATATATTATTTTTATAAAATACTAATAAACTTCTGGAAAGTTTAAAAATACCAACTCTGATCTCTACATCATAGCAGAGACAAGAATTGATTTGGGGTTGATCATAATCCCAGTTGCGAAAGGTAAGGCAATAAAGCTCAAAAAATTAAAGAAAAAAAAAAAGACTACCCCCATTGCTTTGAGGAAATCAAGACAACATACTAGCCATAAAGGTAAAAACACATTTCATCCTTGTAACAATCTCATCAGGTAAATTCTATCATCTGTGCTTCATATCACAAATCTGAGGCTTAGGACAGTGGTTCTCTATGTGTAGCATCCAGACCAGCATCATCATCGGGGAACATGTGTAAAATGCATATTCTAAGGCTTGACTTCCCAAGACCTCCAAAATCAGTAATACTGGGGACGGGCCGGGAAGCAGTGGTTCA
>NW_011889138.1:1637431-1638979 GCF_000151845.1 Pteropus vampyrus | reverse complement strand
CTCAGCATGTCAATGGAAGCAAGACCAGCTCCTCCTTACATGGAGAAGTACAGGAAGCATACACACACCTAGAACACAATGACTGCACTTAAGTGCCAATGTCATGGATGATTTTGTTCTCTCGTTGAATTTTTCATTGTTGTCTTCAATGAGCATGCATTTGGTTTTGTGAAGAAAAAATCTTGAAAGGGAGACTGGGTCACCCCAAGTCATAAAGAGTTATCAGAGGGGAACATACCACATCTGTCGCATTTTTCAGTTAAGACTAGAGGAAGAAATTTCTCAATGGTGATGGCATTAGGAGATGAGAAGCCAGATCTGAGTGGAACGGTACACACAGGGGATGTGGAGACTTAGAGACACATCCAGCTACTCATAGGAACCTGATAGGGAGAGTGAGAAACTTAAGTTCCATCTTTAAGAGACCTCAAGGTGAAGGGAGGGGTGAAATTCCTTGACAAGGAGACCAACGCGAGGGAAAATGAAGTTTGATGGAATTTAGCACAATGAAGAAAAGAAAGGCTTGCACTCACAGACAATGCACAGAAATGCACACTAAAAACAGGCACTAGGAAAAGCAGAAAAAATTTCCTATCTGGCTCTATTCAGAGTGCTGCTTATAGATGGATCGTTTGACCAGCTAGGATTGAAGTTAACAGCAACTCAGAACTACTCACTTTCTAAACAAGGTAGCCCAGGACAGCAAAACCATATCAGATGTCAGAGCCACACAGAAAATGAGAAGACAAATAGGCAAACGCAAGAGGTAGGAAGGCTCTCCAGACCACTCAGGGGATAATGCATAACTTCCTAAGGGAGATACAGGGTGGAAACCCAAATGAAGTCACAGAAGGAAGCGAGAGGAATTTCCAGGTTTTGTGCAAACATAAGAATGAGCATGCACATTTTGAAAATCCCGCTGACCCTGCTCATATACCTCTGGATAATAAGTCACTCAACCCCAGATCCCATTGACATGCCCTGCCAGCCAACTGCCACACGTGGAACTACGGGATGCAGGGACAACAGAGGCCCCTTCCCTGAGTGACTAAGCAGAGGCACTTGCTTGCTTAGTTCTTGCTCTCTGCTCTAACCATTGTGAGAGAGGTTTGCTCCTACTCAGAATGAATGGGTAGGGAAGAAAAGGGAGTTAGTAACTTGGGTATATTCATAGGCAGATAAAAACAGGACTTGAGAGGGGGCCTTGGAAGATGAATAACAAACACTGGGTCAGTGATGGAGGTAAGCCCCAAAGGAACTCCAGGCGAACGCCTTTACCCTTGGAGGGAGTGAAGAGCCATTTTTTACATCTGAACAATGGAAGGAATGTAAAACAGAGCCGATAAACTTAGGAGCTAAGCATAATAAGCCCAAGAGGCTCTGTTGTCATGGCAAAATGGGCTACAGCCTGGGATGACAGAATTATTACAGACCCCACACATGTCATTAGCAGCAGTGCCTGGATGCTCTGTCACCACAGGTATTTGAGGAGAAAAAAAATACAAACCCATAAACTCCATGACCACGTCACTCTCCTTGAGCCTGAAC
>NW_011889138.1:1632797-1637381 GCF_000151845.1 Pteropus vampyrus | reverse complement strand
TGCATAACTTCCTAAGGGAGATACAGGGTGGAAACCCAAATGAAGTCACAGAAGGAAGCGAGAGGAATTTCCAGGTTTTGTGCAAACATAAGAATGAGCATGCACATTTTGAAAATCCCGCTGACCCTGCTCATATACCTCTGGATAATAAGTCACTCAACCCCAGATCCCATTGACATGCCCTGCCAGCCAACTGCCACACGTGGAACTACGGGATGCAGGGACAACAGAGGCCCCTTCCCTGAGTGACTAAGCAGAGGCACTTGCTTGCTTAGTTCTTGCTCTCTGCTCTAACCATTGTGAGAGAGGTTTGCTCCTACTCAGAATGAATGGGTAGGGAAGAAAAGGGAGTTAGTAACTTGGGTATATTCATAGGCAGATAAAAACAGGACTTGAGAGGGGGCCTTGGAAGATGAATAACAAACACTGGGTCAGTGATGGAGGTAAGCCCCAAAGGAACTCCAGGCGAATGCCTTTACCCTTGGAGGGAGTGAAGAGCCATTTTTTACATCTGAACAATGGAAGGAATGTAAAACAGAGCCTATAACCTTAGGAGCTAAGCATAATAAGCCCAAGAGGCTCTGTTGTCATGGCAAAATAAGAATAAAGGCACCTGCCCCTAGCCCATCTGGGCTACAGCCTGGGATGACAGAATTATTACAGACCCCACACATGTCATTAGCAGCAGTGCCTGGATGCTCTGTCACCACAGGTATTTGAGGAGAAAAAAAATACAAACCCATAAACTCCATGACCACGTCACTCTCCTTGAGCCTGAACGACTGTGACTTGGATTCATCTTTTGGGATGCAGTAGTGATACCATCCCAAATAACAGATGAAAGAACAAGCTCAGACACAGTTATGCGCTGCTTGAAATTATGGTGGGGATGCAAGGGCACTAGGTGGGCATGAGGGATCTCTTTGGGGCAATGGAAATGTCCCAAAATTGGATTGTTGTGATGGTTGCACAACTCTATAAGTCTACCAAAAATCATAGCATGCTTAACACGGGTGGATTTTCCGGGATTTTCCGGGATGGAAATTATACTGCAATGAAACCCTTCAAAATAACATTAGAAGAGAAAAGTTGCTTATGGAATCACAGGCAGCTGTCCTCTCTAAATCTGTTTTCTCATTCTTATAAGAGAGTTCAGTCTGAGGACCTCAAAAACCCTTCTAAGCCTCACACCGTTAAAGCTTGCAATGCTCTGTGGGAGAGACCCAACTGGTAATTGCCATTTAATTAAAAGAGGAGACAGAGAAAGGTACAAGAGCTGGTACTCACCTCCCTGAGGCTAGGGCTTACTCGCAGCCTGAGGGTATTCCATGCCAACAGAATCTTCAATAAGAGAGATTCTTCTGCCAGCCTGAGCTCTGTGATTGGCCTATGGGACACCGATGGGGGCAGGTCTTTCTGCCCAGGATGGAATGGCCCCACTATGATCATCAACGAGTGGTGCTCAACATTTAAATGAGACTCAGATTGAAATGACTTGGGCCCTATCCCTGGCGAGCCTAATTGAATTGATCTGGAGTGGGCTTTAGGGAACTAGGAGTCTTCAGAAGTTCCCCCAGATGGTTCTAATGTGCAGTCTTGCCCCTAGCCCATCTGGGTCAGGCTTTTTGACCTCAGCTTCATTGACATTCTGAGATGGACAATTCTTTGATGTAGGAGCCTGTCCTGTTCACTGTAGAGTGTTTATTAGTGCCCCTGGCCTCCACCCACTAGATGTTAGTAGTATCTCCAGTTGTGACAACTGAAAATGTCTCAGCATTGCCAAATGTCCCCTGGAAGACAAAAATCGTCCCTGGTTGAGAACCACTGATGCAGCTGCAATTAGCTGCCTCCTTCTATCACACCAAGTATATTGAAATGCATCCATACTCTATGTTATACAAAATTTATATTTCATAACAGTCAAACTCGTTTGTTCTACTGTTGACGGTATTAATTTATGCTGATGTTTAAATGTAACATAAATTTAAATGTGACATTTAAATGTACATTAATTTGACTTATTTTGTATGAATTCTTGTGTGTATTAATTTTGACTCCTTTTGCCGATTTTAGAGCCATTTTTCCCAGAAAAAAAAATGAAAACTTGAAGACTCTCAAGACTCTATGACTAGAAAATACCTATGGCTACATAAGAAGGATGAAAGAATTCAATAATTTAGGGGTTTTTTTCACCTTGAGATTTTTCTCTCTGAGATACTTGGTGTCTCCAGGATTGTGAGTCTCAGAGAAGAGACAGAGAGGGAAAGAGCGGGGATGGGATTTTATACTTATCTAACTTTGACACACAGGGGAAGAAATAGAGAGAAGGGGTAGAAAAATAAAACACAGAGGTAAAAATAATCATGTAAGTAACAATAATTGTGGTAATAATTATTATAAAAAACATAGAATTTAGCAATGGTTATGTGTCCTTTACTTTCAAAGTTCATTGCATATATTAATTCATTCAATTCTCAAATAATAGTATAAGGCAGGCATTACTATTACCATAACTGTTTTGCAGATGATAAACCTGAGGCACAGAGAGTGTGACAGGCAGTCAAAATCTACAGGACACAGTCTGAACCAGGGCCCAGCAAACATTTTCTGTAAAAATCCACATAGTAAATATTTTCAATTTTGCAAGCTATACAGTCTCTGCTGCAACTATTCAATTCTACCAAAAGACAGAACAATACATAGTAAATGTGCTTACCACATTTCAGTAAAACTTTATTGACAAAAACAAGTGGTGGGCCAGATTCAGCTACTGCTCATACACAGTTTGCTGGCCCTTGTTCTTACCTGTTATGCTATATCTTTATTTTAAATTGGAAATAATAGAGGAAGAAGGAGAGGGACAAAGAAAAAGAGGCACAGGGTGGGGAAGAGGAAGGCGATAAAGGAATTAAAGATGAAAGAAATGAGAATTAAATTATTTCAAGGGCATTCTCTGGGTCACAGCAGGTTCTCTACATAATCAAATATGTGAAATCTCCACCACACATCTGTGAAGAGGACAATATTTCAAACATATGATTGAGAAACTGAAGTTCAAAAACATCACAGAGCTTGACAAGAATCTCAGAACTACCAGAGCAGGTAAACCCCAGATCAGAGGGGTAATAAAACCTCTCTCTAATAAAATTCTTATTTAATGGTAGGAAGTCACATCCACCCAACCCTAAACACCAGGATTCCTCAGATGTAAGGTGTTTTTGTAGCCTTGGCTAATAAGTGTATAAAGAATATAACTGAGTGATATTTTAATCCAATGTTTATTATTATTCTCTGTGAGGCCTTTGGTCAGATACAGCTGTGATAACAAGAAGCAGAAGTCCCTTCTTGAGGGTTTTTTTTTTAAACTCGTTATTTTATTTCTTTAGTTTCTCTGGAAATATTTAGGTTTAGCTTTCTTTTACAAGTCAGTTATTTTCCCAGCTTTATTGAGGTATAATTGACAGATAGAAATAGTGGATATATGATGTCTGGGAATATCATGTTTGGTATATCTATCAATTAGCCTAAGCAAATGGGAATTTAGTTAAAATCATACTATTTATAAAAGGTGCTTGTCACTTTGCTGCTTATATACACACATAGGTAAAACACACAGCCAAAATAACTCTCTCCTTCACTCTGTAAAAATCGCTCTTTCCAAAACTCATCCTTATAATTCAGAAATACTGAAATACCAGTCCAGTAAGTATATTGATAACTAACCTCATCAATAAACAGCAAGCACAAATTAAAATTAAAATGTCATTTTTTTCACACACTCCCAGGGGAGGTGATACTTCTGCAAATCAACCAAATGCCCAAAAATAAGTCAGAAACAGGTTATGTCAGCCAACCTCCTGGAATCCAATAACATGTAACATTTTAACAGGACAATTTAACAGCCTGTACAATGAAAAGAAAGTATACATGATCAGTTTTTAAATGAAAAATTACTGTTAATAATAATTAAATTACCAAGCAAATTATTGCTTAGAACCATTTTAACAGCTTTGCATGTGTTATATTCTTTAATTCTCATAAAACTTATGAAGTAGGTACTATTATTATTTCGATTTTACTGATGTTAAAAATTGATGCTTAAAAATTAAAAAAAAAAAACCCACTAATGCTCATTTAGTTAGAGGATTATAATTGGCAGATCCAGGCTTCAAATCAAGATGAATGGCATGACAATCAGTGCCTTAAACTATTTGCTAGGCACAGTAACTAACTAGCCAGCTAACTAAATAAATAACAAAATGCATAAATTAAAGTGTACACTTGTTTATTCACAGGCACATGTATTTTAGGGTTCAGAAAATCAACTGGAAAGCAAAATGATCCCATACATATTCATGAACTCATACATACCATGAGCCAGTCATTACATTATTTCATTTAATCATCCTACAGCCTATGAGGCATGAATACTCTTAACATCCTTATTTATAAGTGAAGCAACTGAGACTGAAATGTTGACTGACATCTCCCTGGTTCAGGTAACTCCTGGGTGGCAGGGAAGAGGGATGGATTTAAACAGACTTCTGTTGGAATAAATGAGTTTCAGTGGGATAGACAGAGCCT
>NW_011889138.1:1612058-1631262 GCF_000151845.1 Pteropus vampyrus | reverse complement strand
TTTTGTAGCCTTGGCTAATAAGTGTATAAAGAATATAACTGAGTGATATTTTAATCCAATGTTTATTATTATTCTCTGTGAGGCCTTTGGTCAGATACAGCTGTGATAACAAGAAGCAGAAGTCCCTTCTTGAGGGTTTTTTTTTTAAACTCGTTATTTTATTTCTTTAGTTTCTCTGGAAATATTTAGGTTTAGCTTTCTTTTACAAGTCAGTTATTTTCCCAGCTTTATTGAGGTATAATTGACAGATAGAAATAGTGGATATATGATGTCTGGGAATATCATGTTTGGTATATCTATCAATTAGCCTAAGCAAATGGGAATTTAGTTAAAATCATACTATTTATAAAAGGTGCTTGTCACTTTGCTGCTTATATACACACATAGGTAAAACACACAGCCAAAATAACTCTCTCCTTCACTCTGTAAAAATCGCTCTTTCCAAAACTCATCCTTATAATTCAGAAATACTGAAATACCAGTCCAGTAAGTATATTGATAACTAACCTCATCAATAAACAGCAAGCACAAATTAAAATTAAAATGTCATTTTTTTCACACACTCCCAGGGGAGGTGATACTTCTGCAAATCAACCAAATGCCCAAAAATAAGTCAGAAACAGGTTATGTCAGCCAACCTCCTGGAATCCAATAACATGTAACATTTTAACAGGACAATTTAACAGCCTGTACAATGAAAAGAAAGTATACATGATCAGTTTTTAAATGAAAAATTACTGTTAATAATAATTAAATTACCAAGCAAATTATTGCTTAGAACCATTTTAACAGCTTTGCATGTGTTATATTCTTTAATTCTCATAAAACTTATGAAGTAGGTACTATTATTATTTCGATTTTACTGATGTTAAAAATTGATGCTTAAAAATTAAAAAAAAAAAACCCACTAATGCTCATTTAGTTAGAGGATTATAATTGGCAGATCCAGGCTTCAAATCAAGATGAATGGCATGACAATCAGTGCCTTAAACTATTTGCTAGGCACAGTAACTAACTAGCCAGCTAACTAAATAAATAACAAAATGCATAAATTAAAGTGTACACTTGTTTATTCACAGGCACATGTATTTCAGGGTTCAGAAAATCAACTGGAAAGCAAAATGATCCCATACATATTCATGAACTCATACATACCATGAGCCAGTCATTACATTATTTCATTTAATCATCCTACAGCCTATGAGGCATGAATACTCTTAACATCCTTATTTATAAGTGAAGCAACTGAGACTGAAATGTTGACTGACATCTCCCTGGTTCAGGTAACTCCTGGGTGGCAGGGAAGAGGGATGGATTTAAACAGACTTCTGTTGGAATAAATGAGTTTCAGTGGGATAGACAGAGCCTGCAATGGTGGTTGGGTATGTAAAAGAGGAACTGCATAGCAAGAACGAAGCAATGGATGAGCTGATAAGAAGCCATAGTCAAAAATACTTCAACAGAATGGCCTGTGCTGTTAAAATCGATTTAAGCCAGGTCCCTGCAAGTGAGCAGATGAATCTCATGGACAAGGCAGGACTGTCACCCTGAGAGGGAGAAAAACAAACCACCATCTAAATCCCTGCTCTACAAATGCTGCCATTTGTGACAAAGTTGATAAACCTGGAGGGTATTATACTAAATGAAATAAAGCAGACAGAGAAAGACAAATCCTGCGAGACTTCATTTATATTTAGAATCTGAAATTGCTGAAATTGTAAAACAAAGAGTATAATGGTAGTTACCAGGGGTTGGGGGTGAAGGAAATGGAGAGATGGTTGTCAAAGGTACAAGCTTCCATTTAGAAGATGAATAGGTCCTGGGGATCATGTACAGCATGGTGATGATAGCTAATAGTATGGTATTTTGTACTTGAAAGTTGCTAAGAGAATAGATATTTGAAAAATTGGCAATTATGTGAGGTGATGGAGATGGTAGCTAACATTACAGTGGTAATCAAATTGCAATATATAAATATATCGAATCAACAAGTTGTACACCTTAAGTTTACACAATGTAATATGTCAATTATATCCCAATCAATAAAAATAAATAAAAAGAAACGAGATACTGATATATGCTAAAACGTGGATAAACCTTGAGAACATTATGCCAAGTGAAAGAAGATAGATGCAAAAGACCACCTATCGCATGATTCCACTTAAAAGAAATTTCAAGAAAGTTAAACCTATAGAGACTTAAAGCAGATTGCCTGGGGCTGGAGGTAGAAATGGGATAAACTGTAAATGGGAATTTGATATCCTATTAGGGCTACAGAAGGCTCTAAAACTGAATTGTGGTGGTTGCATAAGTTGGTAAATTTAGTAAAAAATCATTGAATTAAGCATATCCATAGCTTTTTCTGGGAAGTTTTTTCTAAATTCCTTCTAAGACTCTCCTAGTTGTCACTGTGATTCTAAGTCAGGAATTGACAAGTTTTCTCTAAAGGCCAAATAGTAAATTGCAAGACATTTCATCTCTGTTGTGACTACTCAATTCTGCTGTTGTAGCAAAAACTCCTCAATCCTGGGAAAACCCCTTCTCCTCAGCCACACCAACTATAGATAACATAAGTGAATGGGCCCAGCTATGTTCCAATACAACTTTGTATATGAACATGAAATTTTATATTTCAAACCATTTCCAGAGGTCACAAAATAGTCATTTTTCTTTTGATTTTTCAACCATTTAAAAATGTATAAATCATTCTTAGTCCTTGGGGCCATACAAAAAAACAAACAGTGGGTTTAAGAACTCAATAATCCAGTCTTTTTTTTTTTCAAGTATACAATACATTGGTTAGACATCTATATAGTTCATAAAACGATCCCCCCAGTTTCTCCCTCCCTCTCCTGACCCTCCACCTAGCCAATGTATTAATGCTAACTACATTCCCTATTCTGTGCTCCTCATTCCCAATTCTGTGCTCCCCATTCCCGTGACTATCCATCAGCTACTAATTTGTACTTCTTTAGCCCTCCACCCCATTCTCCCAGCTCCCCAACCCCCTTCCCTCTGTTCAACACCAAATTGTCCACTATATTTGTGAGTCTGTTTTTTATTAGTTTGTTCTTTTTATTCCTTAGATTCCACATATAAGTGAAATCATATAGTGTTTATCTTTCTCCATCTGACTTAAATACCTTCTAGGTCCATCAAAGCAATATCTTTTTCCATCTTCTTCCTTTGCATATATGTAGGGGTCTTGTTTTCTTATCCTTTCAGCCACTCTATCTTTTTGTTGGAGCATTGCTCCCACTTGTCTGCATCCCACTTATCACCACCCTTTCTTATTAAGAAAAAGGGACTTGACCAAAATTTACAATTGAAGTCAATGCTTAATAGCTATTAATATTATGTCTCAGTGACTTAAGTGACAGGTTAAAGTAAGAGCATGATTTGACTAGGGAAGGACTGACTAGCACCCCATGATGCATAAAAGGCCTTTGTCCCCTTACCTGGGAAGTGAATGGCATGTGTCTAGTTGTATGAAGAGTATTTGCACCATGTCAGGTGAAACCACGGTTTCGTGAAGTGTGGCAAAAGATGTGTGTTTGGAAACCACATTAACGAAGAGTGGCCATGGAGTCTTTGCACTATCAATTTGGCTAAGCTTGAACTATGTTTTCTAGAATTTTCTTCCCTCTCTGGTTCTGTGTTAAGGATTACCACAGAAGAAATTAGCACAAGACATAGATGGTGGAAGAGAAGCTACAGGAGCACTGCCTCCTAGGCGGCAAGTGTGGTGAGAGTAGGGTCAATTGTGTTGCAGCCCATACATGTTATACAGGACCTACTGACTCATCCGTTGGTGTGAGCCCACAGCCAAGTCTACTGTCCCTCCAGCTCTCTCAGCTCCTCCTACAGCAAGGCTGGCACCAGCACCAGTATTTTTTGAAGATCTATGCTAAAGAGGACCAGGTGTCATTGAGGTTGGAGAGAGTGATAGACAAATTGACCCTGGTTTTTCCATAGGGCTGCAGTGTGCTCTTGACCTGCCCACATCTTATCCAGTTTTTCTTCTGGACACCCTGTCCAACCTTAAGTGACATCAGAATAACCACCAAGTGAAACCAAACACCTTCCACATAATTCTTCATCTGCCACTATAATCACATAAGCTCTAATCCCTATAATCAAGCCTGTATTCCACATCACTCACAGTAGTCCTGATGTTCTGATGGAATCATAGAATGAAAAATGTTTAGGTCTACAATATGATCACATGGATGACTGTACAATTGGACAAAAACCCAAACTATCACAGCTTTTCTGAAGATTCAGTGTGACACTCCTCTGTGTAAAATGAAAATTCAGTAGAGGGTTAGGTATACATTATTCAAGATATTTTGGGAAGATAGCCCCATGAAGGTGGAATAGAGGAAAATCTTAAATCAAGGTTACATGTTTATCCAGGAACATAGATGACAGCTATCCAATAGGTTTCGACCAGTGTGGTGTTTTAAGAACAAAGAGGTAACAAAACCCAGAGATAGTACCTGGTTTAGGTTCATCATTTACACCCAGGACAGACTCACAGTAAGTAGAAATACAGATAGAAGGCAAAGGACAGATGTGGACACTGCTGCCTCCCAATGCCAGTTCGGGACAAAGTGCACAAGGTAATGTAACTGTTTATAAAGTCAAGATTTTCACCCCATTTTGTACACAAGAAGAGAAGGAGGCTCAGCATGTAGAAGCAGAGCCATGGGCTCACATGGTGTTTCAGAACAGACCTCAGAATGGGGCCTAATTCTATCTGTACTCTGCCTGTCATCTCTCTGACCATTCACTTTGAAAGTTTAGATTATGGTGAAGAATTGGGAACAGAGAAGAGGGACCAAGTTGGACAGATGTTAGTTTGAAGTCCCA
Source organism: Pteropus vampyrus (assembly GCF_000151845.1). Lineage (NCBI taxonomy): Eukaryota > Metazoa > Chordata > Mammalia > Chiroptera > Pteropodidae > Pteropus > Pteropus vampyrus. The sequence goes on along the minus strand of NW_011889138.1, from coordinate 1,626,390 downwards.
TTGATGAGCATCTATTTGATGTTAGCTACGTCCACAAGCCCCACCCAGGAAGAAGAGAGTGTGAAATGCCTTCCCACTAGAGATGAGGACCCAGGCCACCCCACTACTTCCTGTAGGCTTGTATCACTTTCTGAAAGCCTGTTCCTCATTTGAGCGGCATTGCTGAGGCCAGTGGGCTCCAGGATCCAGGACATGTCCGGGGTTCTTCCCACCCTGCTGTGTCTCAGTGAGTCCAGGAGTCAAGGGTTGGGACATAAACTCAGGCTACATGGGGTAGGCCGAAGGTTCTGTAAGGCGGGGCTCCTCTCACCTGGTGTTTCCTTCCAGAGTTGTGTCTCAGCCAGAGCACTTGGGCACAGGGAGAGGAGTGTTCCCATAATATCCCAGGATCTTAGGATTGAGGGCAGGCATCAGCCCTCTTGGGGGCTGGGCAGAGAGGGGTTCGGCATCTAGATTGTGGCTGGAAGAGGGGAGGAAGTGGAAGATGGTTTGAGAAACAGATACACCTGTAAACCCATTACCTGTTCCCTTCTTCTAGGAAATCTCTCCTGACCTGTTGTAACAGCACTGCCTGGATTCATGGTTCAGTATAAAAATCCTGTGACCATCCTGTGCCAAGGGCCTGCACAAGCTGAAGCATACAAGATATATAAGTGGGAAGCCTTAAGTCCAAGGACAGATTAAAATCACTGGTACCTAGGAAGGATAACAGTTTGACGATCACAGAGATAAGAGCAGACTGGACAGGGCTATACCAGTGTTCCTATCACAGTAGAGGCCACTGGTCTGAGCTCAGTGCCCCCCCCGCAGCTGGTGATAACTGGTGAGTGGGACACAGAGGCAGAAGGGTGGGGATGGACCTCTTTGCAGAGGGAAGAACCAGGCTTTGAGATATGAGCACGAAGCAACAAAGCCCCTATATCTAGAACAGAAATAGGGACAATACAGAGTCAGCTTTCCTCAGTACTGGACGAGGAAGAGACAGAAACCCGAGCTTTTCTGCTCCTGAGAACAAAAATGGGACAGTAGATGTACTTGGTCTCCCATCCATCAACAAATTTCCTTCTTTCCTAGGAGTTTATGACAAACCCTCCCTCTCGAGTCTGACCGGCACTGTGGTGGCTTCAGGGGACACCATGAAGTTACAGTGTTTCTCAAGATTTAAGTTTAATGTATTCTTTCTCATCAAAGAAGATGGAGTTTACGCCACCCAGAAACAACACCTTACATCTCAGAGCAATGGACTCCAGGTTGCCTTCCACAAGGATCACGTCACCTCCACACAGACAGGGACATACAGATGCTACAGTGCCTTCCACAATTATCTCTATGTGTGGTCTTACCCTAGTGACAGATTACAGCTTGTGGTTAAAGGTGAGGAAGCCCATCCAACCCCGTGTCCTCTCCTGTGGTTGAGAGTGGTTGGGAGAGGGAGGACAGCAGGGTGAGGAGGTGGAGTCAGCACTATCTGCTGAGACACCACCATGTAGCCCTCCTACCACATGTCCCGGGGCTGGGAAGGCATGTAGGTCATTGTGAGTTTGTGTACAGAGAACCAAATGAAGTGAAGAAACCACCTCCATTTCATCCCCATTTGCAAAAGCTCCTGACGATTCTATCCCAACAGAGCCCGGACATCCACACAGTGAGTAACTGGTTTAGATAAAAAAATGAAAAATATTTCAGTATTAGAGACCCTGAACTGAGATAAAGAAAGCACTCCCATTTTACTTCCATTTGCAGAAGCTCCTGGTTATTCTGGTCCCACAGAGCCCAGTGGTTCAACTGGAGAGTGATCTGCTTAGGTGGAAAACTGAAAGTATAAGTTTCCATATCTCTTCTATCAGACTTCTCTTATTTACCAGAGAGAGAGCTGACTTCTTAAGAGGGCTTCTAATGGCTGGAAGCAGAGAGCAAACACATTTTAAAAGGTTGTTTCCCTGTCTTGGCCACCGTGCATAGTGCTGCAATGAACATAGGCGTACATATATCTTTACAAATAAATGTTTAGTGTGGTACATAAATACGATGAAATATTAGCCATAAGAAAAGATGAAATATTGATATTTACAACAACATAGATGAATCTCGAGAGTATCATGTTAAGTAAAATAAGTCAGACAGAAAAAGTTGAGAACCCTATGATTTCACTTATATGAGGGATATAAAACTGAAAGCAACAATTGAACAAGACAAACAAACAAACAGAAACTCATAGACATAGACAAAAGTATGGTAGTTACCAGAGGGAACAAGGGTGTGGGGAAGGTAGAAAAGGGTAAAGGGGGTCAAATAGATGGTGAGAAAAGGAGATTAGACTTTGGGTAAACTGACAACGCAATATACAGATAATGTCTTATTGAATTGTACACTCGTAACCTATATAATTTTATTAACTAATGTCACCCCAATACATTTAATTTAAAAAAAAAGATGGGGCTGCTCTCTTCTGGAGAGCAGAGATTAGACAGTCTATGAATTGTGAATTAAATCAGTAGGGTCCACAGATACCATTCATCATTGATCCTTATTGCCAATGTTCCTGAGAGTGTCTGGGACTCACCACAGCCCTCTACTCCCAGCGGGAAGATACCTATCATATCAGCCCAGATACTTGAGAAAATCAGGTTGTCTCTGAAGCCTTCTTTCCTATGGCACTGAGGACACAAAACTTATGAGAGCTATTCCTACAAATAATTCACATCTTTTCCCTCCTCTGAGCCCCATTTCCTCCACATACATGGGAGCGAATTCTGTACAGGATTAATGACGACCATTGAGCCAAGACCTTTTGTGGTTATGGACACCATCCTTTCCTTCCCATATGTTGAGAAGAATTTGTGAACTTGCTTGCAGTCCCATGTCACAGCCCTATCAGTGCCTGTGATATGCACTTATTGGGGGGTCCATTCATGAAGAAACAGACATATGAGGAGTTGAGGGGCATAAAGAGGAGTTTTGTCTTAGACTTGCTGCTTTTGAGTTGGCAATGCTTCATCCTGGGGCAAGTATGCAGTGGGAAGTTATCTTTATAAGCTTTGAGCTAGAAGGGTATGGGACTGGAGATACAGGTGTGGGATTGATGAGCATTAAGATTGTGAATAAAGTAGATGAGATAACCTAGAGACTGTAGGTAGAATGAGAAGAAAGTCTTAAGGGGAAACACCAACATGGAAGTATAAACTAGTGGGGTCAAAAATACATAAGATAACGAGGGTAGAACCAGGATAAGAAGGCTATGACCCAACTCACTGGCTATTTGATTTAAAAAAAAAAACAACAGTATTATCGGAATCTACCATGCTTTCATCATCACATAAAGAATTCTTGTAGTATTATCTGTGGCTGCTTTCGAGTGATGCCAATGTATACTTTTCCCACAAGTTTTGATATAACAGCTTAATTCTTTTTTTTTTTTTTTTTTTGCCCATCAGACTTTTTTCAACTAGAGTTGACATTCGATATTATTTTACATTAGTTTCAGGTGTATGGCATGATGGTTAGACAGGTATACATCTTACAAAATGATCCGCTGATTAGTTTAGTACTCACCTGGCACCACACATAGTCATTATAATATTATTGACTATATTCCCTGTACTTCGCAACCCCATGACTATTTTGTAACAGCCAATTTGTACTTCTTAATCCCTTCACCTTTTTTCACCCAGCCCCTCAACCTCCCACCCATCTGGCAACCATCATTTTGCTCTCTGTATCTATGAATCTATTTCATAACAGCTTATTTCTTCTAGTGAGCTCTTTGCTATCTTTACACTCATGATTTATCTCTGCTGGCTCTTTCCTGAGCTGTCTCTCTCTGGGTTGCCAACTCAACCTCAGGAGTTGGCAAATACTTTCTGTAATGAGCCAGATTATAAATATTTTGGGCTTCGTGGACTTCTGGTCCCTTTCACAACTACTCGGCTCTGACTTTGTAGCACAGAAGCACCACAGATACACATGCAAGCACGTGAGCATAGCTGTGTTCCCACAAAATGTAATGTTACGGACATGGAGATTTGGAGTTCAGATCATTTGCACATGTCACAATATATTATTCTTCTTTTGATTTGTGACAACAGTTTTAAAATGTAAAAATCCATCCCAGGCTCAGGGGCCAAACAAAAACAGCTGGTCTATACATTGATACAAATTTCCATTTCCAAGTTCTCCCTTATCTATTATGTCATGGACCAAGCAAATGAGGTAATCAAAGCTCATTCTCTTTTTCTAAGAAATGGGGTGTTAACCTAAAAATAAAAGGCCTTTCGAAGTGAGAGGCAAACAAGCACTTATTGATATCAATTAGAATAGCTATTCGGGAAGCACTGGTTCAGGCAGAAGCCCAAATAATGTTCCACCCAGGAGACAAAGGCAAGAGGTATTTATAGGGATGGGGGACAATTATGTCCACAGAAGGAGGCCATTTCCATTGGTGCAGATGTTTACTTTAAAAATAAAATTAAAAGCATATCATCCTTTTTGAGAAAAAGACACTGTCAGGAATCACAGACTTCGGCTTGGATTGAGCGCCAAGTAGGGGAGAAACAGGAAAAGAGATAAGACCATTGGGAATCAGTTGAGTGAGGCCAGATTCAAACAAGTTCTGAGAGTCACATGAAGTCTGAATTGTATAGAAGACGGGGTTTGGGACCAAGGAAGAATGTTGAATGGAGCAATGCCAGACCAGGGCTGTGTCTGAGACACATTTCCCTGGAGACCACAGTGGAAACAGGACTCAAAGTGGAGTGCATTTGCAGGCTAATGAGAGAAACCATGTCTGAGGTCAGGTCTGAGCCCAAATCATGTCTTGGGCGTGGAAGGAAAGAGCAGATTTTAGACATACACAGAGGCCGCAGTGGCTGACCAGCAGCTGTGGTTGAATCAGAGGAAGAAGTTGGCAGAAGCATCAGTAGTGCAGAATTTCTAAAGAATTGTTTGCAACATATCTCAAAATATAAGACACAGGTAACATTTGACTCAACAAACTCATTTTGGGAATTTGACCTCAAGAGATGGTTACACAACATAGAATTGTTTTCTCAGGAAGTCTCGGTTCAGTATTCTTTAAATGGAGAATACACAAGAGCACATACACACAGGCACACACAAACACAAAAATATTATATAACAGTAGACCATGGAAATGATAAAGACAGTTATGTGCATGACCAGGTGGAAAACTACCGTCATTTAAATCATGCATATCTATATATTTATAAAATATTTTATATACTATATATTATACATGTTATATTTATAACTATGCATATATGTGTATATGTGCATATTTATATATTATATTAGATATAGCATATTATGCATATAATATATTATTTTTATCTAGTACATATATTTTTGTAGTATGTGCATAATTTAAATGACTGAATAATTTTCCATTTGATTATGTACATAATTATATTATAATCCATGATCACGTGCATTACATATATATAATTCATGTTCCTATACATTATATATAGTTCGTGTTTATAAATATTTCATATAGACATAGAGAGAGAGAGAGAGGGTGGGGAAAGAGAGAGAAGGAGGGAGAGCAAAAGGAGTAAAAAATGTGAAAATGTTCAGGATATCATTTTAGAGGGAAATAGCAGGGTACAAGAGAGCATATTCACTGACCACTTTTGGATAGTAGGAAATGAGGAAGTTTTGCTTTGTTCTTATAACTACCCTCTGACACTTGAGTCAAGAAGGTATAACATTTCTATAAAAATAAATATACTTTAAAATATTTGCTGCCTCACTTTTCCATGTCTATGAAATTTTACATAACAGGAAAAATAGATTTGTTTTGGACAGATGGCTAACAAATAATATCTCTAAGAACTAAAATATTTAGTCCCATGATTACTATGTATTATAGTATTGACTAATAGGGCTGTAGTGTCTCAGAGTGTGCACGAATACAAAATCAAATATCTCCTTTTCTGGGTTTAAGGTATTGGGGATGCCCACTTCACAAAAGTGATGCTCACGTATACAACATTTAGGATTCATGGAAGAATCAGAGCCCTCCTTCCAGGAAAATTAAAGCCTGACAACACAAACTCCATCAGAGTATCTTTCAATGGATTGCCACTTCAATTCCACATAAGGAACATAAACTTTGAACACTAGACTCACCATCTCAATTTCCTTTGTAAAATCACACACTGGTATGGAAAGGAGTATTTTTATTCTCAAAAGCAAATATTTTCACAAGTGAGCCACATACCAATTTCTTTTAACGGAAAACATATTCCCAGACTCTCAGTGTAGACCAAGGTTGCTCCCCAGTCCTTGGGTGTAAAGTGGTCCACCAGATGACCCTAACATAACTATTACGTAAATGGTACGTTATATTAATACCAACATGAAAACATAAAATAAAAATGTCTCAGAAGCTGAATATTCCTGAGTTTATGAAATAGTGCTCTGAAAACAGACCCATTACCTATTTTCTTTCAAATTCATTGAATTTGAATATATAGAGAGATATATCTCTCTATAAACCTCTATATATCTCTCTATATATATCTGGGTGGATGCGTCAAATTCATTCCTTGTCTTCCTTGTTCTATTGAGAATATACTAATCATCCCGGTGGCCAGTCATTACTGAGTAAAGAAAAATAAATTTACCTCCTTTCTTTTTCTTTAGTTTGCCTGATTTTTTTTTCAGTAGGACCCTGCCATCCTCTCATCTTACCTGAGGGAAAATATTTATCTTTAATCAGAATTTATTTATAATAGTTTCTTGCTTTCATATACTGTTCAAATCCATTACAAGTAGTAACTCACTTAAAATACTCTTATTCTATGAGGCAGGTGCTATTGTTATCTCCATCTTACAAATAAGGAAACTAAAGCACAGAGGTTAGGAAACTTGACCAAGTTTGCACAGCCTAGAAAGGTTCAAGGGATCAACGTCCATCTCTGAGTATTATGACCTGGAAGGCAGGTTTGGTGGGCTGATTATCAGGTCTGAGGGCTGATGGCTTATCTTCCTCTGACTAAGAAATTCTTGAGAGATGATATATGATAGATGATAGATAGATAGATAGATAGATAGATAGATAGATAGTTGATAGGTAGGTGGTTGATAGATAAATAATAGATGATAGATTGATAGCTAGGTAGATAGATAGATAGACAGACAGACAGATAGATAAAGTCTCAGAGAAATAACCCTATGCCAGGAGACCAATTCTTTGGGTCTCCTGACCTTCCTCTCTTTAAGAGTCAGAAGTCACTTTCCTGTCTTCAGCTCTAGACTTAACCCACTGATGGACATTAACCACACGTGGCTACTGAATACCAGAACTATGACTAATCTAAACTGAAATGTGTCATAAGTGTGAAATACAGACCAAATTTTGAAGCCATTATGACAAAAGTCAAATATAAAATAAAAGTATTTTTAAAAATAAAAAATTATTTTATATTGACTAAAGGTTGATATAATATTTTGGATATGTTGATTCAATCTAATGTAAAAATTAATTTTACCTGGTTCCTTTTCCTTGTTTCAGGTGGTTATTAGAATATTTAAAATTACAGAAGCTGTGGTACATATATACAATGGAATATTACTCAACCATAAGAAGAGATGAAATACTGCCATTTGTGACAACATGGATGGACCTTGCGATAATCGTACTATGCGAAATAAGCCAGACAGAAAAAGTTGAAAACCACATGATACCACTTATATGTGAGATATAAACCTAAAAGCAACAAACAAACAGGACAAACAAGCATAGACTTATGGATACGGACAATAGACTAGTGATTACCAGAGTGGGGGGCAGGTAGATGGGGTAAAAGGGGTCAAATATGTGATGACAGAAAGAAATCTAACTATGGGCAGTGAACACACAATGTAATGTGTGTGTGTGTGTGTGTGTGTGTGTGTGTGTGTGTGTGTGTGTGTACACCTTACTGTTAAATTGTACACCTGAAACTTACTGGATTTCATTAACCAATATCACCATAATAAAAAATTAATAAATAAAAATAAATAAAAATTACATATGTGGCTTATATTACATGCTTATTGTATTAAATCATTTTTATATTTTTTTATATTTGCATTTTTTGCAATTACAGTTGACATTCAATATTATTTTTATTAGTTTCTGGTGTACAGCATAGTGGTTAGACATTTATGTAATTTATAAAGTGACCCGCCAATTAGTCTAGCCCCTACTTGGCACTATACATAGTTATCACAATATTATTGACTATGTTCCCTGTGTTGTACTTTAAATCCCCGTGACTATTTTCTAACTACTGACACTTCATGATTCCTCTCCGGACTCTGTATTAAATTATTTTATTGTATTAAGCTATTTTATTTTATTCATTTTATTGTATAGTATATTGTGTTGTTCTAGAGACTCTTCAAGTTTGAACAGATAGATGCGAGAGGTGTAGATATAGATATATTCGTTCTAAAATATGAAAAGAACCTTATAATTCAAAATTTTGAAGTCGTATTTATACATCTGCAAAAATTAATGTCATCGTAAAACCGATTAACTTGGTTCTTGATGGCCCCCTTGTATTTAATGTGTCACTTATACGTAAAGAAAATGTGGATAGATTTTTTTAAATGACAGAAAGAGGCAGCTAATCACAGCTGAAGGTTCTAAGCAGTGTTTCCCAAGTTTGGCTGCAATTACAATCATCTGGGCATCTTTAAAGAACCCCAATACCTGAGCAGCCCCCACCTGACCTATAAATCAGAATGTCTGGGCACTGATACTTTGAAATGATGCTTTGAACAAGTGAGTTTAACATGCAGCCAGGGTCAAGAATGGCTGATCTAGGGGGCTATGATGCTCAAAATGAGGAAACGGTCTCCACCTATGAGTAATCACGGATGCAGAAAGTTCTCGGCAATAGGATTGCGTCTCGGGGCCAATCACGGAGCTTGGGCAGAAAGAGGAAGTTTTTGTAGGAGCTTTTCCAAACCTGCAGCACTCAGAGCCAGAGAGTAGGTCCAGGTGTTGGAGAGGTGAGTAACTTTCCTGCTTTTTCACTTCTTTACTCCATTTCTCTGTTTTCATTCCACTGTTACATCTCCACAATAAAAATACCTCCTCCCTTTCTTTGAATGTTTGGATGTGAAGTATTTGAAGGATTGCAGAGGTTTCCAGTCAAATCCCCATTGTGCAGAGGTGAAAAGGTCTTGTCGGGGGTGGGGGGGTGTGCCAATGACTCCTTCTATAACTTTGAACAGCTTTTTTTTTCTCTTGCTGAATTTCAGTTTCCTAAGTCACTGGAATATGAATGTAAATTGGATTAACTTAGCACAAACAAGAACAATGTAGAATAACATGTTTTGTGTGTAAACAACTCATGCTATTCACAAAGTGTTAAGGGTAATGTTACCCTCAGATAATCAGTGGGCTAATGTGTTGCCCTATGAAGCTGGCATCTAATCTCTAATTTCTCTCTTATTAGCCAAGTTCCTAGAAGTAGCATTTTGCACCTAGGCCTCCAAGTAAAGACACCTCATGTGTGTTTCTGACCTTCTCAATCCAGCTTCTCATCCTATCGTTCTCCTGAACTTGCTCTTAAGATCTTGTCTGCTAAATACAAAGAATAGTTTTGGTCTTCCCTTGACAGGTCTCCATAATATAGCTGAATCATTTTCCTATTAACTGTGTCCTCATACAAATAAAATGCATGCTAATTAAAGACAGCGAGGTTAAGATTAGTAGTAAGAATCTGCTGTTGCATTGCAATGTAAAATACAACCACTGAACGTTTGGGTGTATATATACTATTTCGACGTAAGATTCTTTTCATTGCTGCAATTGTAAGCACATAGCATGTATGACTTCTCTCTTTTCCACTGTAATTATACAATATTGTATTGTATAATGATCACCAGCCTTGAAAACCCATCAGGTTTTGACACATTTTACTTAACAGAATACTTTATTCTGTGTTTAATTAGTTGACTTTTCTCTTCTGAAAAGTCCTTATTTTTGCATATGATGACTGGGAATGTTAGAATGGTATCTATTTGAATAAATTAGCAGAAGAATTGAGATCACAGGTTCTGAAACAGGACAGCTTTGGTTAGGCTACTGGCTTTGACACTTCACAGCTGGATGAGAATGGGCCTTCACTCAATCTCTCTAAATTTCTCTTCTGTGTTTTAAAAGATCATTCTTATAAAAGACCTCGCACAACTCTTTCAACAAGGGCTAAATTATATGGGTAACACCTGACTAGCATATAAATGGCACTGGGGATAAGGTAGTCTCTGTAAAAAAAAAAAAAAAGAAAAGCAGAAGAAGAAGAAGAGGAAGAAGAAAAAGAAGAAGAAATATGAAATCTGCTAGTAAATGTGACCTGAAGATTCGTGGAGATCATAGGTCCAAGAGGGAACTCCGCAAATAAGAAAAAAATATCAAGGCACCGAGGATCCCAAGCAGTGGTCTTTTGCCTTTTGACGAAGGAAGATGGGAAGGGAAAGTAACAGTTGCTTCTGTTAATATGAGAAGAAATGCTCATTAGAAAACATCCTTTCTCTTAAGCCTGCTTAAAATGTTAATTGGCTCATGACTATCTTAAAATGTTAGGTGGTTTTTCCTCTTACATTTAGGTCTTTGGTCCATTTTGAGTTAGCTTTTGTATATAATGGAGACTCCATTTATGTGAAATTTCCAGAATAAGAAAGCAGATTGGTGGTTGCCAGAGGCTGAGAAGAGGAAAGAGTAGGGAGTGACTGCTTAATGGGTGTGGGGGCCTCCTTTTGGGGTGACGAAATGTCTGGAAGTATACAGAGGTGATAGTTGCACGACATTGTTAATGTATGAAATGCCACCGAACACTTCACTTAAAATGGATGATGGTTAATTTTATGTTATGTTAGTTTGAGAAAAAATGGAAAACATACATGCTTACGTGGGGGAAAAAAAATGTTGAGTGGTCAAGGAGATTTGTCTCAAACCCCAGTACAAATAGAACTACTAGGTATGTGGCCGAGCAGTGTGCAAGTTGGGATGGCAATGTTCTGTTCTCAGTAGTATGTTGAAACCATACTACTGTTCTCAGTAGTATGTTGGTGCGTGTGCAAGTTGGGATGGCAATGTTCTGTTCTCAGTAGTATGTTGAAACCTGAGATCTCAGATATAGGGGAAGCTTCAGATGACTTTATCTCACATCGAGGTCTGGAGTATCCTTAAAGGCAGCAGCCTAACCCCATGGAGATCGGGTTTCCCTCTTGAAGCTCTGCTGCCTTTATCAAGGGGCTTTACCTTCACAATTGTAGGTATCATCTCTGCATGCCAGGCCAGGTGAAAGGACAAAGGTCAAAGGGAACTGGACTCTTTCTCTGCCTGTTTTTATCAGGACAGTGATAGCATCTTCAAAAACCTCACCAGGAAAAGACTTTGGCTAATCTCATTGACCAGCAAAGTCCTAGGACCACTCTCAGGAAAAATGTAGTTAAGGATTTTAGAGTTGGTGACAAAGTTAAGAAGGGAGCAGAGTGGACATTCACCCCAGAGACACGGCAGAGGGGCCTGCCTGTACTTGACCCTAACCCTAAACTCAACCTCTTTCTCACTGGGAAAGGTATCCCAAGGAATCCCAAGCAGCCAGAGGTAGAAGGAATCCAGTTCAAATGGGTGCCTGTATCATGGGTGCTTGTTTATATTCTCATTAGTTCTTCCCTTCCTTCCCTCCATGTCCAGTCAATCAAAACTACTGATTTCTCTCAAAAAATATAACCTGGATTCAATTAGTTCTCCACAACTACCCCCAGGATCAAACTACCATCATAGCAAAGTGATTAACTAAAACACAGATTCTGGAGCTATTTATTATACCTAGCTCAGAGTTTGGTTCTGCCACTCTGTGGCCATGTAGACTTGGGTGATCTAACTTCTCAGGTGCCTCAGTATCAATATCTAAAACAAGGAGACTATAACACTTGGGAATGTTGTAAGGGTTAATTAAATAAGCCAGGTCTAAAGGCTGACCGGGTGCAGTGCCTGGTACCTGGCAAGGCCTCTCAAAGTGTTACCTGACCCCATTGTCACCTGGAAGAACTCAGTATCCTGAGGAGGCACTGACAAATACACCCTCCTTGACTGAACTGGCGTCAGCATCTTGAGTCCTCATTTTCACTGGACCTTGTCCTTGAGCTCTCTCCTTAACCCACTTAGTTCAGTTTGAGCAAGAATTTTGCTGAGTCAGTTTGGCAAAAATCTCCCACCCTCATATCTGATCCTCAATATCTGATCAAATTCCCTACCCCAAGGTGATATCTGATCTCCCCACTGCCATCAGCAAGAATCCTGCTGAGTGGACCTAGCAAGAATCCCTCTAGCCTTTACATTTCCTCTTAGGAATTTTCCACTCGCTGACTGCCTCCCCCCTACTTTCCCCTTTGGCTATTAATCTCCACTTGTCTTTATTGTATTTGGAATTAAGCTGAATCCCTCTCTTCTACTTCAAAACCCCTGTTGCAGGAGACCCTCTCCAATAGTCTTTCTTAGCGTCTTCAACAAGTGTCATGAAAAAAAATTTTTTTGCCCACTCCTTTCTGTGACTCTCTGTTCTCCCTGAGCAGTGAGAAAAAGTACTTCTGAATATAGCTCAGATCATGTGGATCCCACTGGAAATCTTGGCCCAACTTCCTGCTCTACTCATAATCAAATTTAAAAATCCTAATATAACATGCAACTGACTTCAGAATAAGCTGTTTGATCCTAGGTTATGGGTCTGATCTTGTGTCCTTCTACAGAGGCCAATACACACCCTGTTCTTTGCCTCAAACGCACCAAATGCATTTCAGCCCAGGACCTTGACATTGGTTATCCGCTCTGCTTAAAATTTTTATCCCCCACAAACTCCCACAGCTGGTGGCCCCTAATTCTCATGTTTTCTGTTGAAATGATAATTCCTCTGAGAAAATGTCCATGGTTATGTGATGCAAAACAACTCTTCTTTATAACATCTTGTCTTCCTAGTTTAATGTTTGCTCCCATTTGAGTTTATTGGTGAAATGTCTGCTTCTCCCTACCCCACCATATGTGTGCTCAAATTGACTGTGAATTCTAAGGGGGAAGGGCTCTTACCCTTCTTTACAACTGTCTCTTCAGTTCTAAAATTGTTCCTGATATCCAATGGGAACTTTTATTTGGGAAAAAAAAATGCCCACAGCCACTGAATGAGGTGGGTGATGGCATACCTGTTTTACAACTGGAAATTCAGACTTGGGACCCTTGGCTCAAACACTCAACTGTTAAATGCATAGGATTCCAAATGCAGATCTGTTGAGGTTAGCTGACTCTTTTTTAAGAAACAGTAAATTGAGAAGACACACTACTCAGCTGCACAGTGAGTATCTATCTGTTAAAATATTTCCAACTCAAGATCATTTAGTGGTCAAGCTCCATAAACATCCTCAGGTAACTACATGTCGAGTTGCTATTGTAAGCTAAAAGCAATAGGTCTCATTAGCTTATTTGTACTAATAGATAACCTGCTAGTGACAGGAGCTCATAAGCATGGACTTCTTACCTACCCTCGGGGATCTGTATCTTCTCAAAAGGGTCCCGGGTTCTCAAAATGTGAGCCACTGGGGGACCAGAAAAAAATGATGTAGATGATAGAGGCTCTGTTCATCCTTCTGGCAACCAAATCAAAGTTGTGACAGAAACAAGAAGCAAAGAGCAAGGAAAAATTGCCTGGGATCTAGATGAACAAGCCATACAACTAGGGAGAAATCTAAGAGATCACTCTGCAACGGCAGAAGGTAGGATGTGAAGCTGCCCAGTCCCGACCGAGTGAAACAGGTGCAACAGCAGCAGTAGTGGCTGCTGCAGACACCACTTAAAGGGGTGGTGTCCACAAGCGGACTTTCACAGTGACGGACCTGCTTGCTCTGAGCACCAATGCCAATTGGGCTGTGCAAGGACTTACAGGGGGAACACTGAGTTATCGGAGTAAGGGCCAAGGTAAGACTCACTCTGTCCAGAAGTGATGACAGTATCCATCATTCCTCTGTTGAGCTCTCCCCACTCCCAGTGCCAGAATCAGCACCGCCATAGCAGAGACGTCATCAAACTGGATAACAGGTCGCTCTGCCCAGAGAATTCCCTGAAACTCTGCCTCTCCCAACTTGTGGTCCTACTCAAGCCACATCCAGTTGTATCCTGGGTGAGTCAGGTGCTCCTTGCCAAGCAGCGCCTAGACTCACACTGGCGGCAGCTGGTCTCGGTTTCTGGTGTGGCCTTTTGAGGCAACTATAAGCACAGCATCTGTGGATTGCTTGTTGAATCTTTTTTTTTTTAATTTTTTAA
>NW_011889138.1:1604983-1607496 GCF_000151845.1 Pteropus vampyrus | reverse complement strand
CTCCCCATAAGTTCATTGAGCACTCTTATAACCATTATTTTGAACTCTGTCTCTAATAGTTTGCTTGCCTCCATTTCATTTAGCTCATTTTTTGGAGTTTTCTCCCATTGTTTCATTTGTTGCATGTTCCTTTGTTTTCTCATTTTATTAGCCTCTCTGTGTTCGCTTCTATGTATCAGGAATATTTGTTTCATCTCTCAGCCTTGGCCAGATGGCCTAATGTGGTAGGTGTACTGTGTGACCCAGTGGCACACTCTCCCTGATCCCTTATGCCGAGGCTCTGGACATGATCTTTGTGTGGGCTGTGCGTGATCTCCTGTTGTTGCCAAGCCTTTATTGTTGTTAGTACTATCAGTGGATGAGATTAACGCTCAGGCTGACTAATTGTGCGAATTGACTGCACCCACAGGGTAAGAGTTGTAGTATGGGGGCTGACCCCACTGAGTGGGATTTGCCCTAGCAGGCTTGTGTACTTGTTGCAACCACCCTTTGTGTGTATCACTAATGGGACTAGTCAGGTGTTGCTCTGTTGTGGTCTGGTGCCAGCCTCCAGATGCATTGGTTTTGTGGCCCCTTGGGAGGGGCACCCCCATAGGCCAAGGTCAGTTGCTGCTTTTGATTGCTCGGGGCTACCCGGTGAGGACTACATAGCAATCCATAGATGGTTGTTGGCTATGCTGTGTCTGTAGGTAAGTGGAAGAGACAATGCTGTAGGCAGTGGTCCGTTATCCCCCTTCTCTGACCTAAGGCAGTTTAGCAGAGGGAACAGTGCTCCTCAAGGCCTGACACTGCCTGTCAGTTGCCTGTAAGTCTCTGAAACTGGATGAGCCTCTGGGTGACATGCATGTTGAGTGGCACAGGGACCCTGGGAGTCTCCTGGGTCTACTGAGTAAATTTCCCCCTGTCATTGCAGCATCAGTTTACATGCCAACACTGTTTCTGTGGCTCCCTGTATAAGTTTCCACTCGTAGCAAGGTCAAATTGCTGCCCACCCTGGGCTTAAATGCGCTACCCCAGGTCAGAGGCAGCTGCCTGTCAGTGTGCAGCGGGCACTTTGTGTATTGGATGAGACAAGAGTTCAGGGAGTCGAAGGCCATTGGGCCAACACAGACCCCTGCAATCCCCTCAAGAGATATTACAGCTCATATAGGCAGCAGTGATCTGTCCACAACCATTTTCCTTGAAATGTGCTCACTGTGCTAGCCAAGGTCTGTTGCCTGCGCTGACTGCATAACCCCAGAGCCAAGCAGGGCACAAGAGGCTGCTTGTCAATGGGCTGCAGACATTTTGTGGCTTGAGTGAAGCGGGATCTCAGGGGGACAAAGGCCATCTGGCCAATACAGGCTCACTTTTGCTGCAACTCCTGTGCCTGGGCATTTCCACTGTAGATACAAATCACAGTGAGACTAGCTGCTGTCTGGGGCAGTCCCATAGACCCCTGTGCTCCCTGGACACAATATTGCAACTCTTGCAGACAGCAAAGATCTGCCTGCCGTTGATTTCCATGCAGTGCCCACCCTGTGCCAGCCAAAGCTTGTTGCCTGTGTGGATTGAGAGTTTAGGGAGGGGCTGGGCTGTGGCAGTTCAATGACAATGGGCCACATGGGGCAATTTGTGGGTAGGGTGGGGTGGAGTTTCAAAGAGACAATAGCAGTCAGATCAACACAGCCTCAGTCTTGCTGCAACTTTGGTAACTGTTCTTGAGTTTCCTAAGAAGTCCCAGATCATAGCAAGACCAACTGCTGTCTGGGTTGGCCCACAGGTCCCCGATATCTGCCCAAGTTCATGTTGGCAGCAGTGATCTGCCTGACCCTATCTCGGAAATGTGGCTCTCAGATCTGGTCACTCACTTGGAATGGAAATGTACAACACTGGCAGCTGTCCTGGGATTGGAAACTCCACTTACAGTACTGGCCACCCCCTGGGAATGCTTGGCCCTGAATCAGAGCAGGGCATGGTATCCATCCAGCAACAGATGCCCCAGGCAATCTGCAGGTTGGTTGGGGCGGGTTGATCCCCTCTGACCAGCGCTTCCTAATGGCTCTGTGGGAGGAGTCTGCACAGTCAAGCTGGCATGGTCTGTACATTACCCTGTAGGGGAGCCCGACTAAGGCACAATGGTGGCTGCCCTTCCAGCTGTCATTCTGACACCAGGTAATGCAGACTTTCTCAGAATGAATCCCACACTAGCCTCTGACCCACCACTGGTGTCCCAGGTGAGTGTCCACGGGTCAGAAAGCCTGTGCGCAGGTCCTTCAAAGGGACGTCTAGGGATTCAGTCTCCTTCATCTCACCCAGACAGCCGGAATCCCCTCTGGTTTCTATGGTCAGAGTTATTGAAATCTCCTCTTCCCTGGGCTAGGATTCTGGGCTGGGGAGCCCCCATATGAAACCAGGACCCCCCGCCTTCTTCAAGAGAGGCTCTGCAGCCTCACTCTCCCTCCTGGTGGTTCTCCACTACCCAAGGGTACGGGTCCAGCTTGATTTGCAACTTTGCCCCTCCTACCAGCTTC
>NW_011889138.1:1598822-1604203 GCF_000151845.1 Pteropus vampyrus | reverse complement strand
ATTTCTCAAAAGAAACCTTGCAGGACAAAAGGGCTTGGCACAAAATATTCAACATGATGAAAACCCAGGATCTACAGCCAAGAATACTTTATCCAGCAAAGCTATTATTTAGAGTTGAAAGAAAGATAAAGAGCTTCCCAGACAAAAATAATCTAAAGGAATTTGTCAACACTAAGCCAGTATTACAGGAAATGTTGGAGGGACATTTTAAGAAGAAAAAACATGTATCAAAAACAAGAATAAAGAATGGTAACAACTACATTCCTATCAACAACTACCTCAAATGGAAAAGGATTAAGTGCTCCAACAAAAAGATAAGAGTGGCTGAATGGACAAGAAAACAAGATCTCTACATATGCTGTCTACAAGAGACTCACTTCAGATTAAAAGACACACATAGACTAAAAGGAAGGGGATGAAAAAGATACTGCTTTGATGGACCTAGAGGATATTGCGCTGAACGAAATGGGTTGATAAAGACAAATATCACATGATTTCACGTACATGTGGAATCTAATTAGTAAAGTCAACAACAACAACAACAAAAGTAGAAATAAACTCATAGAGATGGAATATTTAGAGGGATACTAGATGGGATGGGGGTTGGGGAGAAAAATAGGGCAAAGGGATTAAGAGGTACAAATGGATAGAATAGACATGGAGATGTAGAGTGTACCATGGAGAAGATGATTAATAATGTTGTAATAAATATGTAAGGTGGAAGAGGGTACTAGATTTAGTGGGGTGATCACTTTGCAAGTTATGTGGATCTTTGATCAATATGCTATATAACTGAAACTTTATTATCGTATACCAACTATAATTGGAAAAAAACTCATTGAATTGTACAGTGTAAATACAAGCAACTAATTTTCTATTGTATTTCCATAAAAGTGAAAAATGAATATTGCTGATAATAAATACTTTCATATTATAAAAAAAAAATGTGAGCCATTGTGTCAAGCCAAGACATTAGAGCATTCTGAATGAATTTCACCTCTATTTGGGAGTTTGTTCTTAAAGCACCAGGTTAGACAATGAATGAGACTATCCCAGTCTCCAGCACAGAAGCAACAAGCATTTGAGAGGAGAGTACCGATTTGCTATCTCTGCCCATGTCTTCCCTTAATTCTCCTTTAATGCCAAAAGCTCAGGTCTCACATGTAGAACAGGATGATCCCTTCTGCACAGCTGGATTTCAGCCTGCAGCTTCTTCTGCAACAGCTTGACCAGGCCGAGCTAAGCAAGTTCAAGTCTCTGTTGAGGATGCTCTGTCCCAAAGATGAGTTGGAGCACATCCCCCAGATGGAAGTAGATGAGGCAGATGGGAAGCAACTGGCGGAAATTCTCACCAACCACTGTGCCAGCTATTGGGTGGAGATGGTGGCCATTCAGATCTTCGATATGATGGACCGAACAGATCTGTCTCAGAGAGCAAAGGATGAACTCAGGGGTAAGTAAAAATGAGTCCATACCCTGTCCCAGGGGGGAAGGAACAGAAATAGCATTGAGCCTTGGAGAGGCTGAACACAGATGCTAGAGCTTCATGAAGTCTCGTGGTTCTTATATTCTGGCTATTTCTATGCCTTCTGGGTATCGTATGCCTATGCTGGGCTCCTCTCCACACCTCTATTCTCCTGTTCAAGGCTTTCTGAAATATAGTCATGATCCCTTTATTTCATATGTTCTCCAAGATGTTAAATTATTATGTACCCTCTGTTTTGATTTATTTTTATTTTATTTTTTAATGTCTACAGCATTTGGTGTTCCTAGGTGGTCTCCCATCCAAGTACTAACCAGGCCTGACCCTGCTTAGCTTCCAAGATCAGACAAGATCAGGCATGTTCAGGGTGGCATAGCTGTAGACCCTCTGTTTTGATTACAATTCCTACTTATAATGTTTCCTTCCTACATAGTATGTCTATAAATATTCTTACACACACTCACAAATTTGAACCACTACCTTCCTTTAGATCAGCAGCATTTGGGACTGGGTGATTCTTTGGGGGTACAGAAGGGACACCCTGTGCATTCTTGGGTATTTAGGAGTAGCCCTGATACCCCTGTGCTAGAATCCCAGCACCTCTACCCATTAGATGCTAGTAGCACACTCCCCCACTGGTGACAACCAAAAATGTCTCTAGACTCAGCCAAATGTCCTCTTGGGGGCAAAATTACCCTGAGTGGCAAACCATGTTTTAGGTCAGTGGTTCTCAACTTTCACTGTTCTAGGTAATTTCCTGGGAAGCTCTAAATATACTGATGTCCCGAACCTATCACAGGAGATACTGATTTAACTAATTGATCTATGGTTCCCCCAGGCATGGAACTCTTAAAAGCTTCTTAAGTGATTCCTACATGTATCTGAAATTTGAGAATGTGATTTAGAGCTCTGCTGCCTGATACAGTAGCACTTGAACTGTGGCTTGTTTGAATGCAGATGTGCTGTATATAAGGCTAAAGTATGCACCAGCTTTTAAACATATTGTTTTGTGCACTATCTCATTCGTTACTCTTATATTGATTATACATTGAAGTGGTAACATTCTATACAGTTACATTAAAAATATCATGAAAATTAGTTGCACCTCTTTTTACCTTTTATAATGTGACTACTAGGAAATTTTAAATTACATAGCTAGCTTGCTTTTCTGGCAGGCATTGTATTTGTCTTGGAGAACACTGTTCTGCATTTTCTCTCTGTCTTGCTCCCCAAAAAGGGGTATGTAAAACAGCTCTACTTCCTATCCTGTTTTTTTTTAATTTAAAAATGTTGCTGGTTTTATTCCAGCTAGAAATCTGTTTTCAGCCAGATGTTCCCCATCTTCAGTAGACAGGTGAGGGTTTGGCCTCTCACTGGCCTCTAGAGATTAAAGATTTGAAAGTAGTAGAAAGAATAACGCACATGGCCCCACATAGCCTGGCTCTAAAAAGGGTAAATTTCTTCCATCTCCTCTTTTTTCAGAAGCAGCTTTGAAGTCTCTTCAGGAAAACAAACCTCTGTCATTAGGTAAGTCACCTCATCTATGATCTTTTCTTTTTTCAAATGAGATTTTGGAATTTGGGGACAAGATACAGTGGCAAGCACTAGGAAGGCAAAGGAATATAAGACCTCTGCTGTCATCCATGTGGCAGTGGTAAGACATGGAAATGTAAAAGGAGGCAGTATTTATACAGGAAATCAGAGTAATGTCTGGATAAGCTGGATGTCAGGCTGACTGAAAGCAGGGGATGGTGAGCCATGGCTCACAAACCAAATCCCCCCTGCCATATCCTTTTGTACATCATTCCACAAGCCAAGAACAGTTTTTATGTTTTTAAATGGCTGGGGACACCAAATCAAAAGAATATATTACAGGCTATGAAATCCTATGAATTCACATTTCCATACATGTGAAAAAAATTGTATTTGTTTGAAGATACAAAGAGCACCCGCATTCGCTTCTGCATGACCTGTGACTGCCTTTGCTCTATGAAGGCAGAGGTGAGTGGCTGCAACAGACTGCATGGCCCACAGAGCAGAAAATATTTACATTCCTGGTCAAAAGGATTTTTTGAGTCAATGATTTTCAACATTCTTTTGATATTACCAAAATCCTTAAAAATAGACCTTGGGCTTGACCAGGGATGGCTGGAAAAGTGAAGGCAAGCCCTTTCACATGTAAACCCAGATCATCCAACTACCTCTATTGATACACAGATACGTTAAATGTCCTAAAGTGATGGCCTGAATGTCAACTGTAAATTGGTGGTCTCTTAGATATGACCCTTGGCAATGCTTCAAGGAACAGCATGAGCCACAAAGCTGGCATTCCATTAACTGTTCCCAGTAAACTTGCAGTTCTTTGTTTAAAATCTTACTGGCACCTTCTATGATATCGTTGCTTCTGTTCCCTCGCTTCTTTACAATCATTTTCCACTCAGCATATATTGGTCCTGGTTGCCATCACTTGAAGTCTTACTGTGCTTTATATCCTGAAGCCTTTCGAGAAGGTATCTTCTGACCTGCATTTTTCCTGAACTTCAGAAGCTTACATCCAACTGCTTCCTGGATATCTCTTCAGAAGTTCCATAGACTCGCCCCTTCACCATGCAAAGTCGAGCTTGAAACAATGCTTCTGCCATTATGCCTCTGCCCTGTTCCTAAAATCTTTCCTAGGACAATGCTACTTAATTCGCTGAAACCAGGAAACTAATCCTGGTGAGGGTTTAAACGTGAGGGTTTCCTGATGACCTTAAGAAAGAGTGTGTGGGTGTCCATTCCTTTCGTCATGTATCCTGAACTGCATGGGAAGTCACTTGCCAGAAAAGGCATGTGATCACTTTAATTTTATTTCCAGTACCTCCTTACCATCCTTTCCATGTAATCAGGGCTTAAACGTCAAGACCCAGCTCTGACCTTGAGTCATCTTGAAGTCCCACTCTCTCCCAAACAACTTTCAATACTAGTATAATGACAAGCCCATAACATCCTCTCTTTTCTTCAGGGAAAACACAGACTGAGGAACCCAAATGTGCACACCTGTAAGAAATACAGCAGCATTTAGAAAAAGACAAAGAGCCAGGCTGGTCTTAGAATATCCAATGTTGAAATAAGCCAAGAGAAGCATTCCCCTCCTTGCTGTCCTTTCACTTGAGGGGACTCCGTCTCCCTCCAACCTCATTTTCTCCACTATTTATAATCACCGTTTGTCTCATGGACAATGCCTTCTTCACTGCATAAGAATAAAGGGAAAACGAACTTTGGAAAGAATCATAATTCAGTTTGTAAAAAAGCAAGACTATGTTGTATAGAGTTTCTCTTACATTTTGCAATTTAAGATGCTCAGACAACTTTGATAATACCACATTGAGACCCTCAGCAAGCTATCGTGTTGTCACAAATGATAACATTTCATTCTTTTTTATGGCTAAGGAGTGTTCCATCTTGTATCTAGGAAACCTATATTTGTGTCAAGCTCACTTTAATTTCTATTTTTCAGAGCTCACAAAAGTACAGGGAGAAGATGTCAAAAACCTAGGAGAAGCAAAAGAAGGTTTGGAAGGAAGAAAGCCAGGTCTGTATCATGCCTTCCTGGAGTGAGCTTGGTGTCAGGTGATTCTGTATAACCTCACTCCTCCTGTTTTTCCTTTCCTACTTAACACAAAATACTTTTTTCCTAATGAATAACCCAGCCATATCCTATCTATCTATCCCACCTCACATCACTGAAGATAAACAAGATGAATACAGAAGTATATTGAAGAAGAACTTTTGGCCTGGAGCCAGTGACGAGGTCCACATTGTCACCCAGAGATATGAGAGGCTGATCCCATTCTGTAATCCTGAAATGCTTGCAGGGCCATTTCCATACACAGTGGTGCTGCACGGCCCTGCGGGC
>NW_011889138.1:1573721-1597787 GCF_000151845.1 Pteropus vampyrus | reverse complement strand
GCCCGCTTTTTATTCGGCCTCGCGAACGAGAGGATGGCCGGGGAGTTGGAAACCACGTTCGGCTGCCGGGTGACAACCGGCGTGGCACAGGAGCTATTGAAGTCCGAGCCCTTCTGGACGATGGACCTGAGCGAGGTGATGCGCTGTCTCCACGAGTCTCAGGAGGAGCTGCTCGTGAGGGACGCCATGGACCACGTCACGGAGGTGTCCCTGCGCGTGAAGACTAGAATGGACCTCGTGCACTCGTCCTTCTGCCTCAGGCACTGTCAGAACTTGCAGAAGATCTTGCTGCAGGTAGAAAAGGGGATATTCCTGGAGAGTGACACGGCATTGGAATCAGACACTCCGGTGGAGAGGTAAGAACTGTCACTTCTCGCCCTACGGATTCTCCCAGCTTCAGCCCCACCCCATGCTCCACTGAGAAGGGGACAGTCTTCTGTCCCCTTGACTTAAGGTTAATATTTTCTTCTTGCCTGAATTTCTTCCTGCTGGCTCACCGTTCGAGGGAGGAGACACGATTTCTGATGTAGAATGGGGGCTTCAGAACCAGACTTTGTTTGGGTCATGTGTGCTTTTTACTTTAGCTGAGCAATTTTTGCAAGTGGCTCAGCCTGCTGGAGTCTGCCTATGGGTGGCGTAGACTTCAAGGGATGTATGGAGGGACCATCTCGTTTTGGGCAGGACTGCTGGAAAAGCATTAAAGATCTGTCCTTGGAAGCTGAATCAACAATGTTTCTGAAAGCTACACTTCACCCGTTAGTTATCAGGGAGGTTCTCTTCATGGGCACCTCACTGACAGACAATAAGATGGCCCCAGTCAGTTCTGAATCTGGCATTCTTGAATTATACTCAAGTAACATCAACTGAGCTCATTATAGAGTTTCCAAATACGGTTTCTAACCTGGCAGCTACTGAAAACATGTAATATTCCACGATGAGATAGAGATACTGGCCTCAGAAAAGTGTGCTTGATTGGCATTAGAACTCACATATATTGACTTACAAAGGCATGTGGCTGCAGTCCAAAATTGCTACTTCATGGTGACGGATCATGTCCCCCATCATACCGACATCACATCAACATCTTACCAACTCACTTCTTTCTCACTCCTTGAAATCTTCATGCATATTTATTGGGCAAAAATAAAATGATTTTGTTTCTTTCCAGGTGGAGATGTCTGTTTTACAGAGTTCCTTAACATTTTCTCATATTTCTTCATCATTCAGTAAAGAGTCATGAACTGGAGTTAGCTCCAGGAAACATTAAGATCAGCCATAGCTTGGTGTGAATATTTCTCTACCTTATGGATAACCTGCAGGCTACAGACCTTATCCCTTCATCCATATCCTGAATTTTTTCCTTCTCTCATCTAAATGCAGAAGGATTATTTAAGAGATGCTTTGAATGGAAAAGAAATTTCACCAATAACTAATCAGTCTCTCTCTCTCTCTCTCTCTCTCTCTCTCTCTCTCTCTCTCTCTCTCTCTCTCTCTCCCCCTCCCCCCACCCCATCTAAGATCCCAAATCAAAATAATCTCTATTTTTCTCCTTGTTTCTTTTTAACCTTGGTGTTGAATGGTGATTAATTAATCTTGGTTTGGTTGCATGGTCTGAGAAGAAGCAGAAGGAACTGAATGTCTTTAGATTTGATTATAATTCTGGTCTGTAATGCAAACTCAAGTTTTCGTGAAAGTTTCTTTCATATGCTTTTTGCCACTTCCCCTATCCATCACAGCAGGCCCAGAGTACTGCTGGTCTGTAACTCCCAAGGTAGTGTTAAATCACCAGATGTTTTCTGATTAAATCACTTCTTTCCATAGCAGGGTCATAAGGAGGGGGTACTCTACTTATTGGCTTAATTATTTTATCTTGATAAGATAGCTGCTGACACTAAATCCTACACAGTCTTTTAATTTTTTCCCCCAGAACATATTAATCATACTCTTTGAAAAGTCACAAATTCTATGCAGAAACCAACTTTTCCTCCTGTTGCCTAAAGATTTATAATAAGGCCATTTATGTTGGATGTGTCTTTCAAGGCAGGCACCACTAGTAAAACTAATGGTATAACCTAGTCATAAAACAGCCAGGGGCACTAGAGCTGAGAAAATCTAAGTTCTGTATGATTTCTCTTTTATTTTCCTACATTAAATCATAAATGTCTACTCTGCGTAGTATTGCTGTTCAGTCAAGTCTACTAATGAAGCTTTTGCCTTCAAAGACTCTTCATTTCTCCTCCATTATCTCCAGACACCATACCTACTACTTCAGAATAGTATATTACATTTTGTTCTCTATTATATTTAATAATATCTTTTATTCTTTGCACATTTTTACCTTTGTTTTTTCTCCATGAAAACCTTCAGATAGTAGACTATTTCTTAGCTTTCATGGTATCTATCCCCTTGTCGGTTACTAAAAATATTTTAACTTTTGGACACATCATGGTTTCAAGTGCCCTCATCATTTTCCTAAAAATCAAAATTTTTTTTATGATTACAAAGTTCCCCTATGTAAATAGAAAAGTTAAGCAATATTGAAAAAGATAAGGAAACCACATCACTCACACAAATCCTACCACCAGGAAGTAACCACCAGAGCAAAATAAACATACCTTGAGAAGTCTGTGTATTATGATGAATATGTAACCACTTAAAGACTATTTTCTCAAGTTTTTATAGACATCATTTTAGGTCAGCAAATATAGTTGTAAATTAGCTTGAGTATATTGTGTATATGGACATATGATCATAGAGTCTAATATCCTCTATTGATATGTACATCACCCTCAATCTTCTATCAAAGATACGGTAATAATTTTGACTTATTCTAACATTCTAACAGATGCTGTGCAAGAAGCTTATGAAGGTCTTTCTCCAGTGATATGTTGTAGGCAATGAGTTATCTGATAGTGAAGCTAAATGATTCAGTCATCCAACTTTTTATTAAGGGTGTATGCCCAGAACAATCCTAAATACCTTCACAAGAATGTACAAATCTTAGTTTTCTCTCCAGCAGTGTTTAGTAAATTCCTTCCCTTGTCTCTTCCCTGTAGGTCCAAAAATGACCAACACATGCTTCCTTTCTGGGTGGACCTTTGTTCCATGTTTGGCTCAAACAAGAATCTGATGTTTCTAGACATCAGTCAAAGCTTCCTCAGTACCTCATCAGTGAGGATTCTTTATGAAAAAATAGCCTCTGCTACCCATAATCTCCAGAAAGTGGTGTAAGTAGAAGCCAACTCCAAGATTAAAACCCCCAAGCTTATCAGAACAATATTTGAATTCTCGCCCCAGACCCCAACTAGGTACTCAAGACACAGGAATTGAGTGGATCCAGTCCTTAAATTTGTCTACTGAGAGAATCATATAATTTTTCCAAATTTTTATTGCAGTGAAATATACGTAACGTAAAACGCCTTCTTCATCATCGCTGAGAGTGCTGTTCTGTGGCATTGAGCACATTCACACTGCTGTGTGACCATCCCCACTGTCCATCTCCAGGACTTTTTCATTTTCCCATTCTGAAACTCCATCCGCATTAAACACTAACTCCCACAACCCCTTCACCACAGCCACCAACAACCACCATTCTACTTTTTTTATTAAGTAATTTTAATACAATGTGAATTGTGGTTTGGATGTCCACGGAACATGGAGAGAAACCTGAAGATCCTGGGAGCAGTCTTAGTCCCATTGTGACAATAGTGCTGTGTGTAGAGCAATGTTTCTCAGCCTCCGCTGACGCTTAGGCTGGATGTTTCCTTTTGGCAGTGGGGACGCTGTCCTGTGCACTGTAGGATGTTTAGCAGCATTCCCGGCCTCTGCTTTCCAGATGCCAACAATACCCATACACCCAAAGTTGCCAAGTGTCCCCAGCGGGGTACAATATCAACCCTGACTGAGAACCACTGATATAGAGACATGGTATCAAGGTGCTGAAACAGGCCTGAGCATTCAAATTCACTTGAGCTGAATATGATCAAAAAATATATGTAGTTGAATAAAGTTAGAAAGAAAGGATGAGGCTGGAAAAGGTAATTATGTAATTTAAATACTTGTATTCAGAACAGAGCATGCCTTTATCCATGTAAGACATTGTTTCAGAGCCTTTCTGGACCTAAGTTTCATTTTTGTGTAGCTAGTGTGCTGGGAAAGTCTGCAAGCTTAAATTTGTTAAATTTAGGCATGCGGTGTGTGGGGGAAGGCATGGAGGGGACTTGGGGAAGGGGAATAAACACGACATAGCCAGCTAAGGGAGCTTTGATATCAAGAAGACCTTTTCAAGCCACAGGTGTCCCCTCTGGTATTTTTCTTTCTCAGTGTAGAGAAATAACAGCCCTGGCCCAATGAGGGTTACGTCAGCCATGTGATCCTGATTCTAACACAAGAACGTTTCTTGAAGTCAAAGTATTCAGCAGGACACAGTGCTTGTGAAGTGCCTGTTGCTACCACATCAGGGAAAAGAGATATTATCCTTCCTTATCTTTTTCAAAAAGCCATAGAACATCTTTTGTCTGGAGTGATAGCTTATGATTGACTTCTCTTTGGCAGAAATCTGAGATGACTAAAGAAACTGGAACTTCTAATAGTTTCTAAAATGAGTTGTTAGTCAAGGGGTACAGAGTTTCAGACATGCAAGATGAATAAGTTCTGGAGACCTAATGAACAGCAATCCGATGGCAGTTAACACTACTGCATTGTACACTTGAAACTTGCTAAGAAAATTTATCTTAAACATTCTCACCACACACACACACACACACACAAAACAGGAAATGATAACTATAAGAGGTGATAGCTATGCTCATTAGCTTGATTGTGGCAATGACCTCATCAGGTACATGTGTATCAAAACATTAAGTTGTGCACCTTAAATATATGCAATTTTTATTTGTCAATAATACCTCAATAAAGGCAAAATATATGAAAAATAGTTTCTAACATTTAAACATGCTGCAGCCCTATGTTACTATGTATATGCAGCATAGGTATGGGAACTCAAGATCTCACCTTCGTTTTATTTGTCCTAGCCTCAAAAACATTTCTCCAGCTGACGCTTACCAGAAGTTCTGCATCATTTTTCGTGGTCACAAGACCCTAACACACCTGACTCTTCAAGGAAACGACCAAAACAATATGCTTCCCTCATTGTGTGAGGTCTTGAGGCACCCAAAATGTAATCTGAAGTATCTCAGGTATGTCTCGCCATTGCTAAGAACTCTCAGCAAACAAACATAACTGCTACACACCTATCCAGAAATTCTGTGTAAATTAGAGGCAGGGGTGGGGGGAATCACTTATTCTGATTGGAAACAATACCACTTAGGGCACATGTTTCAGAATAGAAAATGGGCTGAAGTTTAGTTTCCACTTCTGTTGATCAATGAACAATCTAGACAACTGTACATAACAGCCCTGAGTCCAAGAAATTCCCAGAAACAGGATATCATCCTCAATCAGGGATCATTTGTCTATGGTTCCTGTTTCTCCTACATCATGATTCATGATATCAGCTGCTGGCCTCATCTTTCCCAGAGGGGAAACTTCAGGAAAACCAGGTTTCCCTTCCCTGGCCGTCCCCTGGTTTGAGAGAGTCCCCTTGGGAAGTTCTCCATGTGGTTGCTCCGGTGACAATTATAACTCATCATCGGGTTTCATTGATCACATGGCCACATTCAAGTAGTAATAGGTACACTATTAGTCTCAATAGGTGACCTATTAGTCTCAACTTGTGGCTCTTCCTCTACTGACATGATCTTGAGCTATTTAAGTCTGCTCGCCATCAGTAGCATGGAATGATGCACATCTCACGAGGACTTGGGAACTGAGTGCAACCACATCCAAGCATATATGAATTCATCACTGACCAGGATTCACCAGGAAAATACATTGTGTCATTTAGAGATTTGAGTCACTAATTTGTTTCTCAATGAATAAATGAATACCCAAAATGGAAGGAGACACGATGCCATATAAGTTTGGCTTATTTTATTGGAAGCAGTTAACATTCTACTTTGTGTTCCAGTTCCCTGTGGTTCCTCTATTATAGTGGAGACTCTAAGAGAAGAAAGTGTTTTAGCTGAATTTTTGTGGATTTTAGCTCTGTGGCATATATTTCACTTGTGAATTTCATGTGAATTATCAATTTTACACACTCAACATGAGGGTATGACTTATTGCCAGCTTAAAGATGGAAATGAGGTTTCAGAAATTCAGGTAACTTGACCACATATTCATACATAGTAAATGGAAGAACCAGAATTTTTTAGAAACCTCTCACTCCAGTGGCTACGATGATACACATAATGTTCCAATGAAATTTCACTTGCCCATAATGAGAATATCCATCTCCAGGGGTGGGATGTAGCTGCCATTGTTGCATGATATGCTTGATTGGCTGGATTTCTAAACAACTAGTTTTCAACATGTGGTTTCAAGACCAAAGGCAACAGCAAGTTCACCTGGGGACTTGTTAAAATCCAAATCCTTGGGTTTCACCCAGATCTTCTCAGTCAGATTCTGGGTATATGGCCCAAGAATTTATTTTAACATACCTTCCAGGTGATTGCAGGGCACCTTAAAACATAGGTCACTGGACTGTACATGCAGGGTTTCTGAGGGTTGGCATTTCTAAGGATGGTGACGCTGCTGGTTCAGGGACCACCCTTTGACAACTGTGCTCCAGGGTGTAACACGTGGAGGGGAGTGAGGGAGGAAACTGGAGACAGCCACTGGCATTTGGGTCTCAAGGACTTGTTCCCGTTTCCCCTGCAGGTTGGTGTCCTGTTCTGCCACCACTCAGCAGTGGGCTGATTTGTCCTCCTCCCTCGAAATGAACCAGTCCCTCATATGTTTGAACCTCATGGCAAATGAGCTCCTGGATGAGGGCGCCAAGTTGCTGTACATGACCTTGAGACACCCAAAGTGCTTTCTGCAGAGGCTGTTGTAAGTCTCTCCTGTCTTCCCGTGGAGTGTCTTCATTTTAGGTCTGGGGCCACATAGAGGGGAGCCATGGTGACACTCATATTTGCTGGACAGCCCTTATGGAACTTCCTACTGATGGAGACACCTGGTTGCTGTTTTTGGTCCCATGCGTCTCATCCTTCTCTCATTCCTGTTTTACCAGCACATGATTGAGGGAGGGAGCGGTTTAACTAGACAGGCTGAAGCTGAGGACTCGAGCATCTGGAGACAGCCAGGGAAGTTGGGCTGTGGAGATGTTCTCACCATCTTGCCATGGGTGTGGTGCTTTTGCAGATTGGAAGACTGTGATCTTACAGGAGCCTATTGCAAGGAGCTCTCTTCTGCTTTGATTGTCAACCAGAGGCTGACACACCTGTGCTTGGCCAAGAATGCTCTCGGGAATCATGGGGTGAAACTGCTGTGCGAGGGCTTGAGTTACCCCGAATGTCAGCTACAGACCCTGGTGTAAGTCCCTGTTGGCTGTGCACATGTGTGTGTGTGCATATACAGGATTCCGTAGGACAGCTGCAAGCACTTAATAATTTCTCTGAATACCCCAAATATAATGCTGATGGTTAGATCTGGTGATACCTGGGGAGAGAGTAAGAGAGAAAAGTTACAAGTGGTGTTAATATTCTATATGAATTTGGAGAATATAGCTTATTTCCAGGTTTGATTTTGTGTGTGTGTTCTTGGAACTTTATAACATAAACTCTACCTGTGGTTGGGTGTAGATGATGTTATTTGCCAATAAGCTTAATATAACCCACCTGTAAATGCTGAAATCATAGGACAAATTTTTAGGCAGGACTTGGGGCTGCACTGTTTCTATTCAGAGATTCTCATCATCGTTAATATGGCTGGTGTTCTTGCTGTCTACAAAACCACCACCAAAAGTTAGTAACTGTCAACTTTTCCTATAAACTAGGTTTAATTTCAGCTGTACCTTAAGGCACCCAGTCTCTGATAAATATGCATGCACTTCAAATTTCATGCAATATTTAGTTCACAGTTAGAGAGGGAGAAGGAAAGGATTTTTTCCCTAGCTATCTAAGCCCCCAAACCCTATAACAATATAAAGTTCCATAGAGGATAAGATGCTACTCAGCCACTAGCCCTTTCTTCAAATCAAATTATGTTAAAAGTTGCTTCCATCCAAGGCAAAGGAAAAATAAAATAGTGATGGTCAACACTTGTTAAGCACCTACTATGTGCCAGACATTATGCTGGCCAGATTTTGTTCCATTGAATCTTTCAGCCTCATGAAACAATTCCTCATTTCTCCCAGTTTGCAGACAAGAAAACAGAAGCTTAGACATTAAACCTCATCAACTTTGCCTCCCTGTAGAAGGTATGAATCTCAGAAAACACAGATAAACTTTTTTCTTCCTAAAGCTCAACTGTTTTTTTGTTTGTTTGTTTGTTTTTTTGGTTTTTTTTTTTTGTAATCCATACTCACCTCCCTATTTTGCTAAGTGTTCAAAGCTTAATTTGCTTGGGGCTTCCTTTGTTACCCCACAGTTACGGAAGTTCTTATAAATTTATAAATTACCAGGCCAT
The DNA here is from genome assembly GCF_000151845.1 of Pteropus vampyrus. NCBI lineage: Eukaryota > Metazoa > Chordata > Mammalia > Chiroptera > Pteropodidae > Pteropus > Pteropus vampyrus. The sequence continues at coordinate 1,589,261 of NW_011889138.1, read as the reverse complement.
ATTGGTCTCTCTCGGTGCACGTAGGTCAGCCTCAAATATGTCGTCCACCCCTATTGTCCCTCCAGGCCCTATGGCCCCTTGCTGGGGAACAAAGACACTAAAGCTGCCTGTGGTCCCACGTCCCTGGATATATCACATGGCCATTATTCCCTGGGATCTGGCCATACCACAGGGAGTCTCTGTGGAAGCCAAGGTCTGTATAGTCATTTAGAGTTTATTAAAATCAAAAGGCAGCTCTGCTGGTATCTTACTGCTGCTGTAACAAATTATCACAACTTCATTGGCGTAACACAATTTTATAGTTCCTTAGGTCCAATACACATCTCACAGAGATAAAACCCAAGTGTCAGTGGGGCTGTGTCTCTTTCTGGACATTCTAGGAAGAAATCCATTTATTTGCTCATCCAGGTTGTTGACAGAATTTGGTTCTTTGTGGTTATAACTCTGAGGTCCCTGTGTCCTTCTTCTAAAAGCCATTGCATTTCTAGGTCCGTGGTCTTCTCCTTCCATCTTCAAAGCCAGCAATGGTGGGTGGAGTGCTCACGAGGCTAAAGTCAAGGTGTTAGCAGGACTATGTTCCTTCTGGAGGCTCCAGGGGAGAATCCATATCCTTATCTTTTCCAGTGTCTAGAAGCACCTGTGTCCCTCAGCTTGTGGCCCCTTCTTCCACCTTCAAAGCCAGTACATAGTATCTTCAAATTTCCCTCTGTCTCTCTCATCCCATCTCTCCCTGCTGGTTTCAACTATTGGCTCCTTCTTATAAGAAGTCCTTGTGATTACATTGAGCCCACTGGGTAGTCTCCCCATCTCAAGATCTTTAACTCAATCATGTCTGTGAAGTCCCATTTTCATGGAATATTACATATTTACAGAGACCAGAAGGTAAGATGCAGACATCTTTGGTGGGGACAAGAAGGACATTATTCTGTCTGCCACGCCACCCCATGATTTCATTTCCATGTGTCCATTGTCTCTAAGTTTGTCTGAAACCTATGACTTGAGGTCAACGATCATGGTTTGGATGGATCACACCATTGAGAACTAATACTTTTTTTTCTTCGTGTGAATAATTTGTAGGCTGTACTACTGCAACATAACTAGTGATGGCTGCGTTAATCTCTCAGTGCTTCTCCAACAAAATTCAAACCTTACACACCTGGACCTGGGGCTAAATCACATCGGAATTACTGGACTGAAGTTTCTGTGCGAGTCCTTGAAAACACCGCTGTGTAACCTAAGATGTCTGTGGTGAGTTGTGATTTTTAAATTTAATCTGTATTTGAAACAAAATCTCAGTGTAGCAAGTTTCCCTCACAGCTCTAATACAAAAGACTGAAATAAATTCAATCATGTATTTTTTCCCCCTCTTTAACCATTATAGTTTGAACAGCAATATAGTTTGAAATTAGGAAGCGTGATACCTCCCACTTCCACTCCTGACTCATGGATGTTGCCGTTTCCCCTTAAGAACTGGATCTCTGAAGGCGGGGTGTTCCCTCCCACGTGCTTGAGGCGTGCACCTGGGGCCTGGAGCACCCGGGGCCTGGCACACCCAGGGTATGGTCCATGGCTCCACCTGGGGCACAAACCCAGGACCTTCTGCATGCAAAGCAGACATGCTAACCACTACACTATGGAGCCACCCATGTATTTTTTAAAAATCCAATAGGATAGTATTTTTCACGCACACCAAAAAAAAATTTAAATCCCAAAATTCATAAAGAACTGCAAAAGATGTCAAATAGACAAAGCAACTCTGACAAAGAACAAAGCTGGAGGCATCACACTTCCTGATTTCAAACTATATTGCTGTTCAAACTATAATGATTGAAACAGTATCGTACTGGCTTAAAAACAGATGCACAGGTCAATGGGACAGAGTAAAGAGCCCAGATGTCTGTGGTGAGTTGTGAACATACCCCCACATGTATGTTCATCTCATCTTTGACAAGGGCACCAAGAATACTCAATGAGGAAAAGATAGTCTCTTTAATAAATAATGTTGGTAAAACTGGATAAACGCATGCAAAAGATGAAATTGGACCCATACGCTATACACAAAAATAAATTCAAAGTGGGTTAGAGACTTGAACATAAGACCTGAAACCATAAAACTCTTAGAAGAAAACATAAGAAAAAAGCTCCTTGGCATTGGCTCTGGAAATGATTTTTTTGGATGGGATGACAAAAGCATAGGCAATAAAAGCAAAAATAAACCAGTGAGACTTTGTCAAACTAAAAAGCTTCTTATAATAGAGAAAACAATTACCAAAATAAAAAGGCAACCTACAGAATGGGAGGAAATATTTCAAATCATATATCTGATAAGAGGCTAATATCCAAAATATATAAAGAATTTATAGAACTCAATAGCAAAGAAGAAAAATGGGGAGGAGGAAGGGAAGGGGGAGAAGGAGAAGCCCTATAAGAAAGTGGGCAGAGGACCTGAATTGATGTTTTTCTAAAGAGGACAGACAAATGGCCAACAGGTACATGAAAAGATGCTCAACATCAGTCATTATCAGGGAATTGCAAATTAAACCACAATGAGATATCACCTCACTCCTGTCAAAATGGCCATCATCGAAAACCAACAAATAACAAGTACTGGTGAGGATGTGGAGAAAAGGGAATCCTCATGCACTGTTGGTGGGATTGCAAATTGGTGCAGCCTCTATGGAAAACAGTATAGAAATTCCTTTAAAATTAAAAATAGGACTGCCTTATGACCCAGGAATCCCTCTTCTGGGTATTTATCTCAAAGAAATGAAAGCAAGATCTCAAAGAGATATCTGCACCCTAATGATTATTGCAGCATTATTCATAGTAGCCAAAGTGTATAAATAACCCAAGTGTCTGTCAACAGATGAATGGCTAAAGAAGATGTAGTAGAGAGAGGGCGAGATAAAGGAAGAGGGAGAAGGGAGTAAGGGAGGAATACTATTCCGCCATGAGAAAGAAGAAAATCAATGTTTCCACCACAAAACACTGATAATTGTGTATCGAGAAGGAGATGTTAGCTAACGCTATGGTGGGGAACCACCGGTGGCTATCATTCCTGGTATGTATCTGTTATGTATCATTCCTGGTATGTACCTGTTATGTATCATTCCTGGTATGTACCTGGTATGTATCATTCCTGGTATGTACCTGGTATGTACCTGGTATGCAAGAGCAGTGATGCCAATGGTGATGACAGCCTTTCAATCACATGCACTGCTGGCATAGAAAAGGGTGGCGGTGCTTCATCCGGTCAGCTGTGACTTCTGGCAATATGATCTCAGTTACATGTTCTAGGAAGTAGTCATATCCATCAGAAAAGATGATTATAATAATGAAACATGCATATGCATTATTTAACCATATGCCAGGAAGTAATGTTTAATATTATGTTTAGACTCTTCTAAGTCCTAGAGTAAACTTAAATGCCTGACTTATTCTCTTACCTAAAAAGATTATTTTATTTACTCAGAACAAAATCCATCATGCATCATATTTTATTCCTTTTTCATTTCAAATATCAAGTCCAATCCTTTTTTGAAATCCTGCTACCCCTTCAAGATATCTAGAATCTGTTCTCTACTCCACACGCATCCTAATAACATGTGGGTTGCTCTAGTACCTTCAAATTAGTCTGTATTCTGCCTTCTTTTTTCCCCTACAGTTTTTCAACCAAGCAGTAGGACTAACTTTGAAGGTGTAACTCTTGCCACACTTCTGATCGGTTGTCGCCCGTTTCATTCCGAGTAAAATTCTAAATTTACAATGGCCTAAGGGCTTTATGTGAGCTGGCCCCTCTTATCCATGACCTCATCTCCTGCAGGCCCCCTGGCTCACTCTCAAGCTGGCTGCCTTGATATTGTTTTACATGCTAACCATATGCAACCCCAGGGCCTTTGTACAAGCTATTATTCTGCCTTGGGAGCTTCTACTCCAGATATCTCTACGCTCATTCTCTTTACCCCTTCAGATCTTCCTCAAGCATTATAGCTAGCACCCCTAGCTGTTCCCTATACCCCTTGCCCTTCATAACCCTGACTCGTATAGGGCACACTGCATTCCTTGCTGTTTCCCATTACCAGATGTACTCTAAAGGAGAGACATTGTTGGATTCCCAACACCCCGCAGTGTGCCTAGTGTATAGGATGGTACTAGTAAGCACTGGTTGTACATAATGAACTTTTGTGTTTTGCCCATAGGTTATGGGGATGTGCCATCACCCCTTTGAGTTGTGCCGACCTCTCATCTGCCCTTAGCAGCAACCAGAACCTGATCACTCTTGACCTGGGCCAGAATTCCTTGGGGTATAGTGGAGTAAAGATGCTGTGTGATGCGCTGAAACGTCAAAGCTGCCCACTCCAGACACTCAGGTATCATCTTTCCATGCCATACAGTGTTTTTTCTGTGATCATAGGCTTTGGGGGAGTACAAAGTATAGGAATTTTTTGTAGGCATCTATTGTGAACATTCAGTTTTTGTCCATTGATGTTTGCTCACCAGATAACTCTAAGGTCTATTCCTTCTGTTGCTTTGGCGGGTAAGATGAGCCAAAAGGTGAGACTAAAACTCAATCTGAAACCAAGAAGCTGGATTTAGGGCTCATCTGAGTGAGAGAGAGTTAGGGTGGCCAACCACTGTCTCGTTAGAGAATCAAATTGCAGCTCTCATATGGTGCTTTTGCAAAGAGTTTGTTTTAAAGCTGTATTGGCTACAGAGGTCCAGAGGGTCAATGTCAACCTTAGAAGCATGTTCTCTGGAGTAAGTCCACTGTCTAATGAGAATAGTCTGTGATTGTAAACACTATCACCAACAGGCCATCATTCACTGGCTTCTCAGAGCCAGCTGTCATTGAGTTCTGTTGTTTACTTGCTAACGTGGCAACAAAGAACCATAAAACTCAGAACAAGATGTCAAATCCTCACAAAGACAACATTGGAGCTGTTTTCTTAGACCAGTCAGACATTCTTTCCTGGGCCTTTGAATCTCGAAATGAGTGATTCAAGGGGGAACCTTGTTTCTGAACCGTAGATTCTAGAAAGACACAGATGCCCCAGCCCTGCACTTTCAAGATTTGGTGCTTAGTCCTTTGATTCTATTAGCTACCCCACATCCTTCTGATAAGCCCTTCTACATTAACTGGAGTCACTTTCTCTTGCTCACAGCCAAAGAACCCTAACATCACACCTCATTCTTAGAGCAACATGTTTAGATCTTCTGTGTGGTTCTTCACACCTGTTTTTCATTTCTTCAACACTTTTGGCTAGACACAGATCTTCTGTGGGAATTATTTTGTTCTTTGGCAATGGACCATGACCAACCTCTAACAATCATGCATAAACACAATTACATTTAACTCTGGAGGGTCATGTTTAAAATATTTTGAAGCTAGTTGGCCCTTATTCTAGCCAAAGTTATTTCAATGGCTGACAAGATATCTACTCAAGCTAGTTTAAGATTGTACGGGTAGGTTGGACTCTTTGGTTTTTTTTTTTTTTTCCTAGCTTTATCGAGGTATAATTGATAAATGAAAATTATATATATTTAAGGTTTACAGTGTGATGTTTTGATATATCTACACATTAAGTCATCACTACAATCAAACCAATTAATATATTCATCACCCCACATGGTTACCTTTTTTGGTGTGTGGTAAGAACTCATGAGAACTACTCTCTTAGCAAATTTCAAGTGTACAATAGGGTATTGTTACCTATAGTCACCATGCTGTGCATTAGATCCTCAGAACGTATTCATCCTATAACCAAAAGTTTGGCACATGGATGTATCATGAATCTTGAACAACAAAACAATAATTAATACACTAGCAGGACTACAGTGCCAACGAGAAACATGGCAGCTAATATCATTGGTCTCTTATTTTTAATACATATTTGTGCTTTAATTTTGCCTTCCCTTCTCCCTCTTCCCATTTCCATATATGCATGGCTGAGTATGGTTACCAAGAGCCGAACCCTAGAAATGAGATTGCTATCCATTATACAGTAAATAAGCAGTTTTTAGCTAGTATCACGTAGCCAGGGTGGATAAAAAGCTTGTCTGGCTGACTTGGTTTAAGTGTGGATGTCTCATACTACTAGGGTCCACCTAGTAGAAGTTATCAAAGTGACTTACAGAGTAGGTAGGTATTATAGCTATGTCACATCCATCAATTCGGTCTCTTACCATCCAAAGCTACACTACGGCTTTATACCATTACAATGTTAATGTGATATCATCTCTTTTTCCCTATCAAAGTGATATGGAACTCTATTTGGCAGCGTAGAATAATAAGCAAAGGTGGCCTCTACTCTGCAAATCCCTAAAGTATGAGAGATACTTACAGGTACTTGGGGGTTTGAAGTGAATCTCCTTGAAGCAACAAGAAATCTTTTTTTATCCCCCATCATACTACCAGGTTGAAAATAGATAAATCTGATGCTCAACTCCAGAGGCTTCTAGAAGAAATCAAAGAAAGCAACCCACATCTGACTATTGAGAGAGATAATCAAGACCCAAAAAATAAAAGACCTTCTTCTCATGACTTTATTTTCTGAATCCCCCTGGAGTCACTCATTCTCCAGTCAAGCCATGGATGGATCTTTAAAATGATGAACTTCCTGTGAAACCTCTCAGTGACCTTAGCTACTGAGCCAGGTGATATTTGGTTGTGTCTCTGGCTTACATAAACATGCACAAGTCACTCAATGTTGTTATGGATGAAGTGTCTATATCACGAGCATGTCAAGAGAAATAAAAGTGGAAGCATTCATGAAGGAGGTTGCATTTATTAATGGATTCTGACCATACGTCAAGGTCAGTCTGGAACCCATATTAGAGAAGGTAGCAGAAAGAGGTCAGTATGATATCCGGTGAGGGTGCTTTAAGATCCCCAATGTGCAAGACACCAGTGAGGAGGCTTCGGCGTCCACTGGATTCCCTCTGTCCCAAACAGGGCGTCCTTGGACAGAAAGCCAAATGGACATTGACCCAATAGCTCCTTATTGGAGCCCCGAGAAGAGACACTCCTGGCCCTCCTTTTTCATAGCCATAGCCTCTGTCCTCTTGCTCTCACACTCTACACACACTCTAAGTCCCCTCCCCACTCCCATGACTTGCCTCTTAAATACCATCAAGCCTTGGAGTTCTAACAGTGGCCTCAAGGTTAGGACTGTCTGGTCGCCCCCTGTCCTGACAACTGTGTGATTTCTGGGTCTTCGGGTGGGTTGGGAGTGGCCTGTGGATGCCTCCAACCCGATGCAGTAGGGGCTTCTTTCGGCTATGCCAGTCCTCCGCCAGGAGACCCGCCAAGAGTATTAGGACTGCAGCCCCCAGGCATATGCGGACAAGATTGCCCCTTGAGTACTGCCAGCCAGCAAGACCTGGGGAATGAAGAGACAGAAGCGAGTGAAGGAGCCCTGCTCCAGGACCCACTCCAAGCCACGTCTTGGGTTTTTTACAGCCAGGTCTCTCCTCTGAGATCCCATCATTCTCTGCTAGCTAGGCTTCCAGTCTCCTTCCTAAAGGGTCCCTTCCCTCTTTGCCAGGGTCGGAGCTAGATAAGCCCAATTCCCTAAGTATATCCTCTTCCATACTCCCCTCCCCACACACAGACACCACCTGGTTATTTGGCTAACCATGGAAGAGAAGATTGTTATAAGGGGTGGGGGAAGAGAGAATTTCTCTAGAATATCTCCACCTTCCCACCTAGTCTTATTGCCCAGTTCTGAACTCCATGTACTAACAGTTCCCCTCTCCTTACAACTTTGCACACCAGGGCCCAGGATCACAGAGCTGTGGCTTCCGTATGGGGAAGGCCATCAGCTTCAGGTGAAGACATGGGTGCGGGAAGGGAGAAGGCCCACAGAGGACCACTTACTCACCAGTTGGAGAGCCTGATCCCTTTGGAAAGATGGTGATATTTCTAGAAGGCTCTGGGGATCAAAAAGGGTAAGAGTGAAGCGCTGGGACCATCCCCTCCTACCCGTTCCTGCCTCAACCCTCAACACATACATTTGAGAGTTAGGGTTCTGTGGCCATAAGAAGAACATGACCTATAGAATCAGGCTGTCGAGGTTTGAATCCCAGATCCACCACTTATTAAATGCAGAGCCTCTGGTAAGAATTTAACCATCCAAGAGCCAGATTTCCCATCCGTCTACTGAAAATAATTACATCACTTGTATGCTTGTAGGTCGATATGAAAATTAAACTAAAATAGCATGTGGCGACTGGGGAAACCCAGGCAAAGGGCACATGGGGTCATTTCATATCATCTGTGCAATTTCTCATAAATCCAGATCTCAAAAAATTCAAAAATTCCAATCAAAAACACACACAGGAGCACGCCCACCTGCCTGCTGTGCCTCCTTTACCATCAGCCCCCATACTGCCCTCATCCTCAGGTGTTGGCACACTCAGTCTGGGTCTTTTCAACATGCTTCTGGTTCCTTGGAATTTGGGTCGACGCTAAGACCCAGGAAATGTCAGAGAAGCCAAAGCCTAGCACAGTATTTCCAAAGGCACAGGCTGTCATCTGATTGATTCACCAGAATCAGCTAAGGTGCCTTTGAAAATGGAGGAGCACTGTGGTTCACACAAAATTTAAAGTGACAGTCCTCAGAGTGGCATTCCCCAGACCAGAAGCACCAGTATCACCTAGGAACTTGCTAGAAATGAAAATTATTGGACCCCACCCCACACCTCTGAATCAGAAACTCTGGGGGGTCCAGAAATCTGCCTTTTATAAACCGTCCAGGTTACACTCAGGCCCGCTAATATTTGAGGATGACAGCAATGGAATCGGAGGCTCAGACATGGAGTCCAGAAACCTATAATTTTATAAGCTACTCAGATATTATTCTACACATGAGATATTATAAACCAACCCCCTGAGGCTGAATAGAAGTGGGGGTGTGGGGCAGCATAGTAAAATCTATCTACTTATTATACCCACCTTCTTTATGGGCAGAAATAAGGGATTTTTTAAATAAAGCGAACTTGAGAAAGAGACAAGTGAGTTAAATTGAGAAATTTGGACAAAGAGGAGAAAGAAAAGAAAGGGTCCGTGTACCCTGGACCCCAGACACCAGACATTCAAAGGTGAATCCCCCAGGACTTACCTGTTACAGAGAAAGGTGTTTCTGTGGATAATTGGTTGGGGGTCACAGAGGTCCCTGAGAAATCAGAAAAGGAGAGAATTCTGTGCTCTGTTAGCTGTTGGTTCTGAGCAAAAAAAAAAAAAATACATTTCTCCACTCAGATTCCTCACCTGGAAAATGAAGATAAAGCTTATATCACTGAACTGCCATGTGTGTTAAGTGGCATTTGAAAGGCACCCCTAGCACGTGCTAGGGCTAATTCATAAGGACAAGCCCTGTCTCTGCTTTTTGAACCTCAATTCTGCTCTTTTTCTAGATCTCTGTGACCTGTACCCCTACTTTGTTCCTGGGAGATGTTGGGTCCCAGGAAGAAGAGGAGGGGACAGGAACAGCAGGATAAGCTTGGGGGGGCAGGTACGCCATGTGAGGGAAGGGGGTACCTAAAGAACAAAGCACAGCCCCTCCTCACCTCCCGCAGCCTTCCCGCCATGCTGGGCATGCCAGCCTTCATCCTATCACAAGGTGTTTGTTCACACAACCCCATCCACCTGCAGCCCACCCCACCTATTCCACCCACCTAGTTGGTTTGCACTCTGCCCCAAGAGTCACATCACAGTGATTGCTCAGAGACATCTCCCCTTCTCTGTTCCAACAACACTGCACTTACCAAAGTAACGATCATACATGTGATGGACATATCTTTGACTTAAGACTGTTTGCTCTGCAAATTACTATATATACATGTTATTCTCACACGTGTGTATGTGTAAAGAAGAAGATGCCGCATATTGAGGACAAAAGCTTTGGTCTGCACCCCCTTACCTGTGACCATGAGCTCCAGGGGGTCGCTAGGGGCCGACCACAGGTACGGGGATATACTGGAAAAGCTGTAGCATTGGTAGGTCCCACTGTGGGTGGGCATCGCCGAGATGATGGGAAAATTGGCCTGGTACCACCTCTCAGATCCCTTGAAGGGCCCAGTGTCCCCCTTCTTGTACAGAGCAAATTGGTCAAAACCATATTTGCTCCGACACTGCAGAGTCACGACCCCTCCTGGGGACACCACGGGGCCGGGCTGCGCTGAGAGCGAAGGCTTGTCAAAAACTCCTGGGAGAGAGGGGACTCTTGTGTTAAAGACCATGGCCAACATCTTGGCTAAGGGGTGGGAAGGTCCCCTCAGCTCCCCAAGACCTGGGAACTTTCCAGCTGTATCCATCCTGGAGAAGCCACTCTCCCTGCCACCAGCTCACAAAGTGGTTAAGGATGCATGACTAAGGTCATAGCATAGTGCCCAGGCTTAGATCCTGGTTCTGCTGCTTAGAGGCTGTGTGATCCTGGAGAGAAATTGTCCCTAATTCTGTGCTTCAATGTTCTCTACTATAAAACGGGAATGCTTGAATGAAGCAATATGTATTAAGCATTTTGCAGAGTACCTAATGCATAGCAAACACTCAAAATATGATGGTAGTAACAAAATAGCTTAAGCTTGCATTATAAGCTTGTGTTACAGTGAACAACGGTTACATTCATTGTAAACTCGCATTAAAGCGCCAGCTTCCAGATGCTGTTCCATATTCATGACATATATCAGTTCATCTTCTCAAAAACCTATGATTTCATTACTACGAATATCCCTATTTTATCAGTGGAATTAAGGCACACAACGCTAAATAACTTGTCTGAGGTCAAAAGATAATATGAGGCAGAAGCTGAAATCTGCAATCACGAGGTTTGGTTCCAGGTTCTCTGCTCCCCAAAATGAACTTGCACTACTATATAATTTGGTATTATTATTGTCATGGAGCATGGACCACACCTGGCACACAGGGCTCACCACAAAAAAAACCTGCCTGATAATCGTGGCTCATTCATTCAACAATTATTTTTTCCCTTAGCAACTCTTCTGTTCTAGGAAATAAAATTCTCATTGGGAAGAAATAGACAATCACTAAGATAAATAAGCAAATGTGTGGCACACCAGATAGTGCCATTTAATTCAGGGTGCAATGTTAGATAGGGTGGTGACAAATACTTGGTGAGAAGAGAGCGTTTGGGTCAATATGCAAAGCAGATACAAGGCCTGGTGGACCACTGACCATGGGTCAGGGATCAGTGTGAGGCAAGCAAGGTACTCTCCTTGGGTAAAAATTTAAAGGGACACATAAAAAAACCTAAGTAATCAAGATAAATACTATTTTAATGCAATTTTAAATCAAAATTAATGCAAACACATTCACAGTGAAAAAAAAAATCAAGATTTTAGACACAAACAAAATCCAATTGTGCCTGGTGGAGCTATGTTAAAGCTTGAGGCAAAGGCTCCAAACCCTCCTATGTACTTTTTATGGTAAATTTTTTCCACATAGTCGAAAAAATATTCAAAAGTGTTAAAGTATAATTAAAACTCACAACATTATTTTAAGTTTAAATCTTTTATTTATACCAAGAAAAAAAAAAACAGGATTTCTTATCATTTTACTCTCCTGGCTTTTGTGGAAGCAAACTCAATGATATTTTTCGAAATCTACATTGTAAAATGACCACTTAAAAATGCATTAGAAAGAAAAGCATAAGCTGAGGACATTTTATTCCACCAAAAAATAAGTGTATTAGCACGTGGATAAAGGCGTGCACGATTTTCCTTTTGTGTCAAGCGTGGCTACATCTTGCAACGGCATTTTAGAATTGTCTTTACATTGTGATATTTTGTTCATTGTGGATGCTTTTGCATCGATTTTGACTTTTGTCAACAGATGTTACCTCACCATGTTAGTTATCCTTGATGGCGGAGGAGTTTTTGGGGAACCTCCCCTAAATTTAACACTCCAGGCCAGAGCCCCCTTTGACCTCCCCCAGCCCCACCCTCCCAGCCATTTACTGTCATCATTATCCCCATTTTCATCCTCTTTGAGCCTAGAACTGAGGACTCTATAGCACTGAGGCCGCCCATCCAGCCGCACCCCACCCCCTCCTGTCCCATTACCAGTAGCCACCAGCTCCAGCTGGTCACTTGGGGGAGACCAGCGGGACCCGTTTTGATACGAGCACCGGTAGCGTCCTGCAAAACTCTGTTTCATGGCTGGGATGAAGAGGACAGCCTGGTTCTCGTACTTCCCAGATCTCAGTCTCTCCAAACGGTACAAGTCCACGCCCGGGGGGCCCTGGCAGAGGATGGTCACTGGCTTCTCCAGGGGCACAAGAGAGTGAGGCAGGGCCTGGAGGGAGGGCTTGGGGAGTGGGCCTGGGACGGAGGCAGGAGGAGCACAGGTGAGCCTCTGACAGCGCCTTCTGCTGGCACCCCTCCCGCCCTTTAATGACTGAGCCCGAGGGGGTGCCCAACTCACTGTTATGAGCTCGTGTCAGCCACCCCAGACACAGCCCTGAGGACAGAAGAAAAGGACAGAAGGCTGGCACCATGTCTGAACCCGCGCTTCCTGAGGCTGGGTGGGCGAGGTGATAAGACATGTGCATGCATTTAGCTTTCTTTCCTCATCACTGTGTTTTCACAGATACACATGCACAAAATTGAAGTAAAGGAAGCCAACCATAAAAGGCCACCACTGTAAGATTCCACCCATATGAAATGTCCCTGAAGAGTAAAATCTGTCCAGAGACAGAAAGTCGATTCACGGGGTGGGGTGGGGGTGGGTCAAGGGGTGAGTATAATGGGTGTGGGGTTTCCTCTTGGAGGGAAAAAAAGATGTCTTGGAACTAAAGAGAGTGAGTGATCGCACCACACTATGAATATCGTTAATGGTACATTTCCTGTTAAGTATACTGTTTTACCTCGATTTTTTTTAAAAGCCAACAGTGACTCCTTGTCCCCCACCAACTCCTCCCAGGACCTCTCCCCCATGCACACACTTTTGACAACTAGATAGAGAAGTATCTCTACTTTCAGAAGGGGACTGTGTGCCAGATGGGGGTCTTTATTTTCTCTCCAGCTTTCTTGAGATGTAATTGACATACAACATTGTGTAAGTGTAAGGTGTGCAATATGGTGATTTGATATATGTATCTATTGCAATATGATTATCACCTAAGCATTAGTTGATGCCTGCATCAGGTCACATACTTATCATTTCCTTTTTGTGGTGAGAATATTTATGATCTACTCTCTTAGCAACTTTCAAGTATCTAATACCATATTATTAGCTATAATCAGTATGCTGTGCATGATGGCCCCAGGACTCACTCATCTTGTAACTGGGAGCTTGCACCTTTGGCCACCATCTCCCTATTCTCCCACCGCCAGCCCCTGACAACCACCACTCCGCTCTCTGCTTCTGTGAATTTGGCGTTTTTTAGATTCAATGTATAAGCAAGATCATGAGGTATTTGTCACTTCTGTCTGGCTTATCTCATTTAGCATAATACCCTCCAGGTCTATCCATGTCATTGCAGATGGCAGGAGTATTTGAGCCAGTACGAGTTAAATCAAATTATATTCAATTCAATCTATAACTTACTCCTGATATTACTGAGTCTGCATTAAAAAAAAAAGGCAGTGTCGTGTTCATTTCCTGACCTAGCTACGAACATATCACAAATACTCCTCCTCTCTGAGTCCCACCTAGCAAATGAAGGGGCCCTCACAGGTCACCTCTTGCTCCCAAATTCATTGCTGATGCAATTTTTTTTTTTAAAAATTCTGTGTCTCATGGCCCACTGCCTTCCCTTGGCATTTCCCGAATCACCCCTCAGGACTCACCAAGACAGAAGAGGGCACACAGAGATGGGGACATGGCTCCTCCACCCTGTCCTGAGCTCTGCAACCCGGGAAGGACTCAGTCAGGGGCTAGAGCAGAGACACAGGATGCGATGAGGGTGAAGAAGGCGCTCCTCCTCCCCCACCAGCCCAGCTTTTCCTAACTGAAACTTATCAAGCAGGAGCCTTCCCCTCTGTAGAGTGACTTGCACACAAGCTCCAAGGAACCTCACTTATCTCCTGTCACCAGCCCATTGTTGCACCATGTGGGCCAATTGAGGGACTGTCCACCTTCCAGATACTCCCATCAACTCCCTGATACTCACCAGGGTTGTAAAAATCAAAACCACCATAAGGCGTCGCTTTGCACCGACTAGGGTGGCTGTCATCAACAAGACAGGTGATAACAGGTATTGGAGAGGACTTGAGGAAGCCGGGGCCCCACTATCCTGCTGGTGAGAATGTGAAACACACATAAAATGTAAGTGATCTAAGAAATTGGAGGGGAGGCATCTCTCCCCTCATCTGCAACAGGGAGAATTGAGGCTCTTGTTTTTAATTTGTAATTCTCCTCACACTCTCAGATGTCACAGTGAGCTCCCTGGTGATGGTGCCAATTTGGTAGCCAAACTGGTAGCTTCCTGGACTCTCCCACAAGCTCCCACTGAGCCCTGAGTTCAGGCTGCAGACACTGATGACAACTCCTCCCATCGAGCGCCATATCTCCAGGATTCACTCCTTCACCCCCTCCACCCCAGCCCATGGTAAGCACCCTTCTACTGTGTGTCTCTGTGAATTTAATTTCTCTAGGCACCCCATATGAGTGGAATCATACAGTACTTGTCATTTTGAGACTGGCTTATTTCCCCAAGCTTAATGTCCCCAAGGTTCATCCATGCTGTAGCCTGTGTCAGCACTTCCTTTTTAAGACTGCATAATGTTCCGTTGTTGGATGGACCACATTTTGTTTATCCCTCATCTTGTGACAGACCTTGGGTTGCACCCACCTTTTGGGCACTGTGCATGGTGCTGCTGTGAACACGATGGAAAACTGTCTGGTGGTTCCTCAAAACACCAGGTCGGGTGACATGGCAATTGCACTCTGAACTTTTGGATTCTCATTTCCTGGCTTATTTTGATGGCAGTGTTTGATAAAAGCCATTTTTACCTGTGTGTTTCTATAAAAAGAGCTAGTGCTTTGGGACGATTTGCACATTTTTCTTTTAATGTATTTCCAAATGTTTAACAGATTGCTATTGCAAAGATTTTTGTACAAGGCTGCCCTCTGTTGTCAGAGTGGTGAAGAACAGGCTTTTAATAGATGGCTTTTTTGCAGAAGGCGGGGAATATAGAGAGAGGTTTAGGTTCTCAATTTTTTCTTTTTTCTTAAAAAATCCTAAATTCCCCCCTCTTTTTTATTTTTATCTTCACCATGCAGTGTCTGAAAGGTGCCTCTCCCCTATTTTAATATTATAATTCTCTTCCATTGCCAGATAGTGACCTTCCAAGGCTTCAGTTGGTGCATGATCTGTCTGAACATTTTTTTACTATTTTCACACATTTCCCTTTTCTGGTGGTAGTTTTCACACAATTTTAGGCCTGCTGATAACATGGGTTTTCACACAGGTTTTCTCAAACTGTACTTCTGACATTCGTATGATAAATCCGTGTGATAAAATTGTGGACAGGATGGGTTTGGTTTGGTTGGTTGGTTGGTTGGTTGGTTGGTTGGTT
>NW_011889138.1:1572055-1573671 GCF_000151845.1 Pteropus vampyrus | reverse complement strand
CATTATGTAACGCCCTTTTTTGTCTCTTATTATAGCCTTTGTTTTAAAGTCTATTTTATCTGATATAAGTATCACTACCAGGCTTTTTTTCAGTTCTGTTTGTGTGAAATATCTTTTTCCATCCCTTTACTTTCAGTCTGTGAGTGTCATTTGATCTGAAGTTGGTCTCTTGTAGACAGCATATGCATGAGTCTTGTTTTCTTATCCATTTGGTTACCCTATGTCTTTTGATTGGAGCATTTAATCCGTTTACATTTAAAGTGATTATTGACAGGTACATTGTTGCTGCCATTTTATTACTCATATCTGTTATTTCTATTTTCTTTTTTTACCCTTTCTCTTTTTACAGAAGACACTTTAACATTTCTTGTAATGCTGGCTTGTTGGCGACAAATTCCTTAAGCTTTTTCCTGTCTGGGAAGCTCTTTATCTCGCCTTCTATTTTAATTGAAAGCCTTACTAGATAGAGTATTCGTGGTCAATTATCCCCCTTCCCTGACCTAAGGCAGTTTAGCAGAGGGAACAGTGCTCCTCAAGGCCTGACACTGCCTGTCAGTTGCCTGTAAGTCTCTGAAACTGGATGAGCCTCTGGGTGACATGCATGCTGAGTGGCACAGGGACCCTGGGAGTCTCCTGGGTCTACTGAGTAAATTTCTCCCTGCCACTGCAGCATCAGTTTACATGCCAACGCTGTTTCTGTGGTTCCCTGTACAAGTTTCCACTCGTAGCAAGGTCAACTGCTGCCCACCCTGGGCCTAAATGTGCTACCCCAGGGCAAGGGCAGCTGCCTATCAACATGTAGTGGGCACTTTGTGCATTGGATGGGGCAAGAGCTCACGGAGTCAAGGGCCTTCAGGCCAGCATAGATCCCTGCAATCCCCTCAACAGATATTACAGTTTGTACAGGCAGCAGTGATGTGTCCACAACTGTTTTCCTTGAAACATGCTCACTGTGCTAACCAAGGTCTGTTGCCTGCGCTGACTGCACAACCCCAGAGCCAAGCAGGGCACAAGAGGCTGCTTGTCAATGGGCTGCAGGCACTTTGTGGCTTGGGTGAAGTGAGATCTCAGGGAGACAAGGGCCATCTGGCCAATACAGCCTCACTTTTGCTGCAATTTCTGTACCTGCGAGATACAGATTACAGTGAGACCAGGTGCTGTTTGGAGTGGTCCCACGGACCCCTGCGCTCCCCGGACACAATATTGCAGCTCTTGCAGGCAGTAAAGTTCTGCCTGCCATTAATTTCCATGCACCCTGTGCCATCCAAAGAATGTTGCCTGTGTGGATTGGGAGATCAGGGGAGAGGAGTGGCAGGGCTGTGGCAGTTCATTGTCAATGGGCCACATGGGGCAATTTGTGGGTAGGGCGGGGCATCCACAGGTCAGAAAGCCTGTGTGGGGGTCCTTCGAAGGGACGTCTAGGGATTCAGTCTCCTTCCATCTTACCCAGACAGCTGGAATCCCCTCTGGTTTCTACGGTTACTGGAATCTCCTCTTCCCTGGGCTGGAATCCTGTGCTGGGGAGCCCCCAGATGAGATCAGAATCACCCTCTCCTTCAGGAGAGCCTCTACAGCTTCACTCTCCCTCCCAGTGATCCTCCACCACCCACAGGAGC
>NW_011889138.1:1566942-1569230 GCF_000151845.1 Pteropus vampyrus | reverse complement strand
CCCTGCAATCCCCTCAACAGATATTACAGTTTGTACAGGCAGCAGTGATGTGTCCACAACTGTTTTCCTTGAAACATGCTCACTGTGCTAACCAAGGTCTGTTGCCTGCGCTGACTGCACAACCCCAGAGCCAAGCAGGGCACAAGAGGCTGCTTGTCAATGGGCTGCAGGCACTTTGTGGCTTGGGTGAAGTGAGATCTCAGGGAGACAAGGGCCATCTGGCCAATACAGCCTCACTTTTGCTGCAATTTCTGTACCTGCGAGATACAGATTACAGTGAGACCAGGTGCTGTTTGGAGTGGTCCCACGGACCCCTGCGCTCCCTGGACACAATATTGCAGCTCTTGCAGGCAGTAAAGTTCTGCCTGCCATTAATTTCCATGCACCCTGTGCCATCCAAAGAATGTTGCCTGTGTGGATTGGGAGATCAGGGGAGAGGAGTGGCAGGGCTGTGGCAGTTCATTGTCAATGGGCCACATGGGGCAATTTGTGGGTAGGGCGGGGCATCCACAGGTCAGAAAGCCTGTGTGGGGGTCCTTCGAAGGGACGTCTAGGGATTCAGTCTCCTTCCATCTTACCCAGACAGCTGGAATCCCCTCTGGTTTCTACGGTTACTGGAATCTCCTCTTCCCTGGGCTGGAATCCTGTGCTGGGGAGCCCCCAGATGAGATCAGAATCACCCTCTCCTTCAGGAGAGCCTCTACAGCTTCACTCTCCCTCCCAGTGATCCTCCACCACCCACAGGAGCGGGTCCAGCTCGATTTGTGACTTTGCCCCTCCAGCTGGCTTCAATGTGGCTCCTTTCTATTATCAGACATAGGTGTTATGATCGGCTGGACTTCAGGTGATTCTGCACGTTGATTATTTTATAATTTGGTTGTAATGTCAATGCAGACCTGGGAGGAGATGTACCTGCCTTTACCTAGTCCGCCATCTTCCTTCTTTTCTGCCTTCACTCTTACTTATTGAACTTAACTTATTCTAATAACACATTCCCAGGACTCAAATATATAAAAAATATGAAAAGAGAGAGAGCATGAGATTGCTGTGTAGAAACTGCTGGGTTTTTCGTTTTTCATTTTACTTGGAATTGTTTTGAAGTTCGGGCATTCCCTATCTTTTCATGATGCTGAGGACATGGTTTTTGTGCTGTTTTATTTGTTATTCTGTATTGGGTTGGTTTTGTTTGTTTGTTTGTTTGTTTGTTTGTTTGTTTTTTAGCTTGTGTATTTTGAAACAAATTTACGGAAGAGTTATGAATACAATACCAACAACTTCTTTTCTGAACCATTCATTACTATGTTTGCATCTAAGGCTTCTGTCACCATCGGAAGCAGACCACCCCTTATCATTTATGCTGTGTCCAGAGCGATGTCAAATTCTAAAGCCACTTCTTCTCCCAGCACGTCACCTTCTGCCTGCGCATCATCCCAGTTAAACACTGGGGGGAACATGTCATGACTTGGTCCATCTCACCTGCCATCCATTTGCAGCTATGAATGCTTACAGGCCCCAAAATGGACCTGGATCCATCTACATCAGTGGTTCTTAACTGGCGGTGACTTTTCCCTCCCAGCCAACACTAGGCAAAGTCTGGAGACAATTCGGTTGTCACGGCTGGCATCTAGTGGGTGGAGACCAGGGATGCTACTCAACAGGACGCCCCCACCCACTCTACACAAAGAACTATCCAGCCCTGAATGTTAACAGCACTGGTGGTGGAAAACCCTGCTTAAGGTCCAGTGTGTCTTGGCGTTCCTAGAGGACCTTTGTGGGCTTTAAGATGAACACACAACCCCATCAGACAGACAAAATAGAAGTGCTTCTCTCTCCCACGGGACAGAAACAAGAAAGCAAGTGGCCCCAGTGGGCAGCCATTTCCTGACTCCAAAGAGATCATATGTTTCCTCTACCTATTATAGCAAATTGTCATCACCTTTGTGGCTTTAAACCACATAAATGTATTCTCTTACAGTTCCAGAGGCCAGGAGTCCAAACTCAGGGTGTCAGGAGGGCCTTGCACCCCCCAGAGGCTCCAGGGCAGTCTACTTCTTGCCTTGGTGGGGTGGACTCCCGCTGTTCCTCTGTCTGGGGGCTCGTCATTCCTATCTCCGCCTTCCATCTTCACCTGCTTTCTCCTCTGCAATCTCTGTGTCTTCTCCTCTTCTCTCTCTGGTAAGGGCACTTATCACTGGATTTAGAGCCCACCCAGATAACCTAGGATGACCTCATCACAAGATCCTTAACTTCATAATATACATGAAGAAATTTTTTTTCTAAACTAGGTC
>NW_011889138.1:1564385-1566892 GCF_000151845.1 Pteropus vampyrus | reverse complement strand
AAAAATTCTGTGTCTCATGGCCCACTGCCTTCCCTTGGCATTTCCCGAATCACCCCTCAGGACTCACCAAGACAGAAGAGGGCACACAGAGATGGGGACATGGCTCCTCCACCCTGTCCTGAGCTCTGCAACCCGGGAAGGACTCAGTCAGGGGCTAGAGCAGAGACACAGGATGCGATGAGGGTGAAGAAGGCGCTCCTCCTCCCCCACCAGCCCAGCTTTTCCTAACTGAAACTTATCAAGCAGGAGCCTTCCCCTCTGTAGAGTGACTTGCACACAAGCTCCAAGGAACCTCACTTATCTCCTGTCACCAGCCCATTGTTGCACCATGTGGGCCAATTGAGGGACTGTCCACCTTCCAGATACTCCCATCAACTCCCTGATACTCACCAGGGTTGTAAAAATCAAAACCACCATAAGGCGTCGCTTTGCACCGACTAGGGTGGCTGTCATCAACAAGACAGGTGATAACAGGTATTGGAGAGGACTTGAGGAAGCCGGGGCCCCACTATCCTGCTGGTGAGAATGTGAAACACACATAAAATGTAAGTGATCTAAGAAATTGGAGGGGAGGCATCTCTCCCCTCATCTGCAACAGGGAGAATTGAGGCTCTTGTTTTTAATTTGTAATTCTCCTCACACTCTCAGATGTCACAGTGAGCTCCCTGGTGATGGTGCCAATTTGGTAGCCAAACTGGTAGCTTCCTGGACTCTCCCACAAGCTCCCACTGAGCCCTGAGTTCAGGCTGCAGACACTGATGACAACTCCTCCCATCGAGCGCCATATCTCCAGGATTCACTCCTTCACCCCCTCCACCCCAGCCCATGGTAAGCACCCTTCTACTGTGTGTCTCTGTGAATTTAATTTCTCTAGGCACCCCATATGAGTGGAATCATACAGTACTTGTCATTTTGAGACTGGCTTATTTCCCCAAGCTTAATGTCCCCAAGGTTCATCCATGCTGTAGCCTGTGTCAGCACTTCCTTTTTAAGACTGCATAATGTTCCGTTGTTGGATGGACCACATTTTGTTTATCCCTCATCTTGTGACAGACCTTGGGTTGCACCCACCTTTTGGGCACTGTGCATGGTGCTGCTGTGAACACGATGGAAAACTGTCTGGTGGTTCCTCAAAACACCAGGTCGGGTGACATGGCAATTGCACTCTGAACTTTTGGATTCTCATTTCCTGGCTTATTTTGATGGCAGTGTTTGATAAAAGCCATTTTTACCTGTGTGTTTCTATAAAAAGAGCTAGTGCTTTGGGACGATTTGCACATTTTTCTTTTAATGTATTTCCAAATGTTTAACAGATTGCTATTGCAAAGATTTTTGTACAAGGCTGCCCTCTGTTGTCAGAGTGGTGAAGAACAGGCTTTTAATAGATGGCTTTTTTGCAGAAGGCGGGGAATATAGAGAGAGGTTTAGGTTCTCAATTTTTTCTTTTTTCTTAAAAAATCCTAAATTCCCCCCTCTTTTTTATTTTTATCTTCACCATGCAGTGTCTGAAAGGTGCCTCTCCCCTATTTTAATATTATAATTCTCTTCCATTGCCAGATAGTGACCTTCCAAGGCTTCAGTTGGTGCATGATCTGTCTGAACATTTTTTTACTATTTTCACACATTTCCCTTTTCTGGTGGTAGTTTTCACACAATTTTAGGCCTGCTGATAACATGGGTTTTCACACAGGTTTTCTCAAACTGTACTTCTGACATTCGTATGATAAATCCGTGTGATAAAATTGTGGACAGGATGGGTTTGGTTTGGTTGGTTGGTTGGTTGGTTGGTTGGTTGGTTGGTTGGTTGGTTTGCTTTAAGAATGTGGTAGATCTTGTGTCGTGGTGTGGAAAGATCTCCAAGACCTATTACTAAATGGAAAAAAGCAAGCTGTACACATGTATTACATACAGCAGACTAC
Organism: Pteropus vampyrus; assembly: GCF_000151845.1. NCBI lineage: Eukaryota > Metazoa > Chordata > Mammalia > Chiroptera > Pteropodidae > Pteropus > Pteropus vampyrus. The sequence goes on along the minus strand of NW_011889138.1, from coordinate 1,564,973 downwards.
GATGTGGATGCACTCATTCACTCTTTTCATTTTTTTAATTTACTTATTTAAATTAGTTTTAAGTATACAGTACATTAGTTAGACATCTATATAGTTCCTAAAACAATCCCTCCAATTGCTCCCTCCCTTCCCTGGCCTTCTACCTAATATCATATTAATGCTACCTGCATTCCCTATGCCGTGCTCACAATTCCCCTGACCAAGTATCAACTACTAATTTGTACTTCTTTAACACTTCACCCAATTCTCCCAGCCCTCCACACTCATCCCCTCTGTCCATCACAAAATTGTCCATTATATTTGTGAATCTGTTTTTGATTAGTTTATTCTTTTTGTTCCTTAGATTTCTCATATAAGTGAAATCATATGGTATTTATCTTTCTCTGTCTGACATATTTCACTCAGCATAAGAACCTCTAGGTCCACTCATGTCATTGCAAATGGTAGGATTTCATTTTTTTAATGGCTGGGTAATATTCCATTGTATATATGAACCATAACTTCTTTATCCAATCGTCTGTTGATGGCCATTTAGGTTGCTTCCATACCTTGGCTATTGTAAATTGTGCTGCCATGAATATTGGGGTA
>NW_011889138.1:1564053-1564335 GCF_000151845.1 Pteropus vampyrus | reverse complement strand
ACCATAACTTCTTTATCCAATCGTCTGTTGATGGCCATTTAGGTTGCTTCCATACCTTGGCTATTGTAAATTGTGCTGCCATGAATATTGGGGTATGCAGATCTTTACGAATTATTGTTTTGTTTTTCTTTGGATGAATACCCAGAAGTGCAATTGCGGAGTCAAAAAGTAGATCCATTTTTAATTTTTTGAAAAACCTCCGTACTGTTTTCCACAGCAGCTGTACCAATTTGCAATCCGACCAACAATGTGTGAGGGTTCCCTCTTCTCCACATCCTCACC